>NC_134265.1:369823193-369945693 GCF_031893055.1 Leptodactylus fuscus | reverse complement strand
AGATGATGGGAGTGATCCTATAACCCTGTACACACTGTAACAAAGCCTCAGCTGTTAGGAGTGCAGGCAGAGGTGATGGGAGTGATCCTATACCCCTGTACACACTGTAACAAAGCCTCAGCTGTTAGTACAGGCAGAGATGATGGGAGTGATCATATAACCCTGTACACACTGTAACAAAGCCTCAGCTGTTAGTACAGGCAGAGATGATGGGAATGATCCTATACCCCTGTACACACTGTAACAAAGCCTCAGCTGTTAGTACAGGCAGAGATGATGGGAGTGATCCTATACCCCTGTACACACTGTAACAAAGCCTCAGCTGTTAGGAGTGCAGGCAGAGGTGATGGGAGTGATCCTATACCCCTGTACACACTGTAACAAAGCCTCAGCTGTTAGGAGTGCAGGCAGAGGTGATGGGAGTGATCCTATACCCCTGTACACACTGTAACAAAGCCTCAGCTGTTAGGAGTGCAGGCAGAGGTGATGGGAGTGATCCTATACCCCTGTACACACTGTAACAAAGCCTCAGCTGTTAGGAGTGCAGGCAGAGGTGATGGGAGTGATCCTATACCCCTGTACACACTGTAACAAAGCCTCAGCTGTTAGGAGTGCAGGCAGAGGTGATGGGAGTGATCCTATACCCCTGTACACACTGTAACAAAGCCTCAGCTGTTAGGAGTGCAGGCAGAGATGATGGGAGTGATCCTATACCCCTGTACACACTGTAACAAAGCCTCAGCTGTTAGGAGTGCAGGCAGAGGTGATGGGAGTGATCCTATACCCCTGTACACACTGTAACAAAGCCTCAGCTGTTAGGAGTGCAGGCAGAGATGATGGGAGTGATCCTATAACCCTGTACACACTGTAACAAAGCCTCAGCTGTTAGGAGTGCAGGCAGAGATGATGGGAGTGATCCTATACCCCTGTACACACTGTAACAAAGCCTCAGCTGTTAGTACAGGCAGAGGTGATGGGAGTGATCCTATACCCCTGTACACACTGTAACAAAGCCTCAGCTGTTAGTACAGGCAGAGATGATGGGAATGATCCTATACCCCTGTACACACTGTAACAAAGCCTCAGCTGTTAGGAGTGCAGGCAGAGATGATGGGAATGATCCTATACCCCTGTACACACTGTAACAAAGCCTCAGCTGTTAGGAGTGCAGGCAGAGATGATGGGAGTGATCCTATACCCCTGTACACACTGTAACAAAGCCTCAGCTGTTAGGAGTGCAGGCAGAGATGATGGGAATGATCCTATACCCCTGTACACACTGTAACAAAGCCTCAGCTGTTAGTACAGGCAGAGGTGATGGGAGTGATCCTATACCCCTGTACACACTGTGCAGAACCCTCTCCCGGCTCCTTCCCCCCCAACATGCAGATAGCGCCCGCTGAGGAGCTGCACCTAGACGGCCTCTCGGCTCCTGGTAAAGCTGAGTGACTGCCGAGGCCCCTGTGGCCCTAAACTCTGACCCGCCCTCTCCTTCCCGATACGGCCAGTCACTCAGCTTTCCAAGGAGCAGATCTGACACAGAAGAGGACGGCTCAAGGACTTAATGGGGTAAATGCCCTGTACGGCCCGGGGCGATGCTCAGGGAGCGATGCTCTGCAGCTCCTCACGTCCCACAGACAGATCATGCAACACAGGGGCACCAGACAGCGGGATGGCGGGGGGTGCGGGGGGTGCAGGTACCTTCCTGGTCGTCGGCGCCTGCTTCATGGTCACACAAGGACAAGGTGAGGAATAGAGAGAAGGAGAAGACAAGTGTTAGGACATAAGACGACTGCGGCGGCCCCAGCGCTCCCACAATCACTTGCAAATGGCCGCAGCGCTGGTCTACGAAGAGCGATCCATCGCTGGAGACGCGGACTAGGCTCCCCCCTGCCAGTCACCGCCGGGGATCTCCATGTCACCCCCCCACCGGGACACAATCTGCTGCTCAGTCACCAGCGCCCCGGATTACATCATCATCATCATCGGCGGTGGTGGCCCCTCGGCTCCTTCTGTACGGCTTAATGGCTCCGATGCTTCTCCATATCTGAGCCCAGGGAGGGGGAGGGGGCCAGACACAAAGGAGGAGGAGCGGCCGTCACCTGGCAACCCAGCAGCATCAGCCTGTCAGGGGCCCTCCTCAATTCATCGCTGGACCAGTCCGACACAGCGCACCAGGGGTTAATGCCGCCCCAGAATACTAATCAGCCAGCGCTGCTGCGGCGCCCCCCAGCGGCGGGCCGAGAACAGCAGCAAAATGCGCGACGGGCGGGCAAGAAATCTACAGTGACGATCCATAGAGTGACTGCAGTCTGAGCACGCCCTGCAGTGTAACTGCCCCCCTGTGTACGCCCTGCAGTGTAACTGCCCCCCTGTGTACGCCCTGCAGTGTAACTGCCCCCCTGTGTACGCCCTGCAGTGTAACTGCCCCCCTGTGTACGCCCTGCAGTGTAACTGCCCCCCTGTGTACGCCCTGCAGTGTAACTGCCCCCCTGTGTACGCCCTGCAGTGGAACTGCCCCCCTGTGTACGCCCTGCAGTGGAACTGCCCCCCTGTGTACGCCCTGCAGTGTAACTGCCCCCCCCATGCACGCCCTGCAGTGTAACTGCCCCCCTGTGTACGCCCTGCAGTGGAACTGCCCCCCTGTGTACGCCCTGCAGTGTAACTGCCCCCCCCCATGCACGCCCTGCAGTGTAACTGCCCCCTGTGTACGCCCTGCAGTGGAACTGCCCCCCTGTGTATGCCCTGCAGTGTAACTGCCCCCTGTGTACGCCCTGCAGTGCAACTGCCCCCTGTGTACGCCCTGCAGTGCAAATGCCCCCGTGTATGCCCTGCAGTGGAACTGCCCCCCTGTGTACGCCCTGTAGTGGAACTGCCCCCCCCCCCCCCCCCGTACACCCTGCAGTGTAACTGCCCCCCCCCCCTCGTACACCCTGCAGTGTAACTGCCCCCCCCCCTCGTACACCCTGCAGTGTAACTGCCCCCCCCCCTCGTACACCCTGCAGTGTAACTGCCCCCCCCCCTCGTACACCCTGCAGTGTAACTGCCCCCCTGTGTACGCCCTGCAGTGGAACTGCCCCCCTGTGTATGCCCTGCAGTGGAACTGCCCCCTGTGTACGCCCTGCAGTGCAACTGCCCCCTGTGTACGCCCTGCAGTGCAAATGCCCCCGTGTATGCCCTGCAGTGGAACTGCCCCCCTGTGTACGCCCTGTAGTGGAACTGCCCCCCCCCCCCCCCCGTACACCCTGCAGTGTAACTGCCCCCCCCCCTCGTACACCCTGCAGTGTAACTGCCCCCCTGTGTACGCCCTGCAGTGGAACTGCCCCCCCCATGCACGCCCTGCAGTGTAACTGCCCCCTGTGTACGCCCTGCAGTGGAACTGCCCCCCCCCCGTACACCCTGCAGTGTAACTGCCCCCCCATGCACACCCTACAGTGCATGGCACCCCTCCCCCCCGGTGAACACCCTAAAGTGTAACTGTTCCCACCCCCGCCCCTTGCACACCCTACATTGTAACTGCCCCCCTGTGTACGCCCTGCAGTGGAACTGCCCCCTGTGTACGCCCTGCCGTGCAAATGCCCCCCTGTGTATGCCCTGCAGTGGAACTGCCCCCTGTGTACGCCCTGCAGTGCAACTGCCCCCTGTGTACGCCCTGCAGTGCAAATGCCCCCTGTGTACGCCCTGCAGTGCAAATGCCCCCGTGTATGCCCTGCAGTGGAACTGCCCCCCTGTGTACGCCCTGTAGTGGAACTGCCCCCTGTGCGTGTGCCTCTGCAGTGTTACTGATGCCCGGGGTAGCCCAAGCATGCCATCAGTGTGAGCTCCGTCCTGTGCCATCTTATTCATTCCCCTGCACAACAAAATCTTGTATGTCCCCAGCGGCATAACTACCACCTTGTACATGCCCCAGGGCAATAACCCCTGTCCTGTGTGCAGCCTGCAGTGCTAGCAGTGCTTGGACAACCCTAGAGTGTAACTGCCACCCTGAGAAGAAGTGCTGTCACATACAGGGAGGTAGTTGCACTGCAGGGACATGTATGTGCTCCTGCAGGGACATGTATGTGCTCCTGCAGGGACAGATGTATGTGCTCCTGCAGTGCAACTACCACTCTGTATGTGCTACTACAGTGCAACTACCACCCTGTATGTGCTACTACAGTGCAACTACCACCCTGTATGTGCTACTACAGTGCAACTACCACCCTGTATGTGCTACTACAGTGCAACTACCACCCTGTATGTGCTACTACAGTGCAAATACCACCCTGTATGTGCTCCTGCAGTGCAACTACCACCCTGTATGCACTTCTGCAGTGCAACTACCACCCTGTATGTGCTACTACAGTGCAACTACCACCCTGTATGTGCCCCTGCAGTGCAACTACAGCCCTGTATGTACCCCTATAATGCAACTACCACCCTGTATGTGCTCCTGCAGTGCAACTACCACCCTGTATGCGCTTCTGCAGTGCAACTACAACCCTGTATGTGCCCCTATAATGCAACTACAACCCTGTATGTGTCCCTGCAGTGCAACTACCACCGTGTATGTGCTTCTGCAGTGCAACTACCACCCTGTACGTGCCCCTACAGAACCCACCCACAAAACCTGAGACAGAGGGCACCAGCCAGACAGACTCTGCCCCTGCAGTGCAACACCCAACTATTAGCCTCTGATGTCATCCAACAACAGTCAGGCACACAAGCAGTTTCTTCACAAATGTAATTCCTCACTGGTTGCCCAATACTGAGGGCCTAAATCTACGAGACCACCGGTGGCGGGATCTGGTCCCCTGGTCTGTGCAGCGCACGGTAGCCCCTCCTCCTCCTCGCTGCCGCCACACAGAAAAACAACGAAGACCGTGAAAAAAAACAATTCGTAAAGAAATGAGCTGAGATAATATAATCCAAGCAATGCCCAGAGGAGTTATAGGAGGAGCAGTGGATACCACTCTGCAGATACATAAAGCATCATGGGAAAGATAGGAGATGGCTGATAACAGGGAGCAGCAGCCTGTACTACATATACTATGGCTGATAACAGGGAACAGCAGCCTGTACTACATATCCTATGGCTGATAACAGGGAACAGCAGCCTGTACTACATATCCTATGGCTGATAACAGGGAACAGCAGCCTGTACTACATATACTATGGCTGATAACAGGGAACAGCAGCCTGTACTACATATAATATGGCTGATAACAGGGAACAGCAGCCTGTACTACATATACTATGGCTGATAACAGGGAACAGCAGCCTGTACTACATATACTATGGCTGATAACAGGGAACAGCAGCCTGTACTACATATAATATGGCTGATAACAGGGAGCAGCAGCCTGTACTACATATCCTATGGCTGATAACAGGGAACAGCAGCCTGTACTACATATACTATGGCTGATAACAGGATACAGCAGCCTGTACTATATATCCTATGGCTGATAACAGGGAGCAGCAGCCTGTACTACATATACTATGGCTGATAACAGGATACAGCAGCCTGTACTACATATCCTATGGCTGATAACAGGGAGCAGCAGCCTGTACTACATATCCTATGGCTGATAACAGGATACAGCAGCCTGTACTACATATACTATGGCTGATAACAGGGAGCAGCAGCCTGTACTACATATACTATGGCTGATAACAGGATACAGCAGCCTGTACTACATATCCTATGGCTGATAACAGGATACAGCAGCCTGTACTACATATACTATGGCTGATAACAGGATACAGCAGCCTGTACTACATATCCTATGGCTGATAACAGGGAGCAGCAGCCTGTACTACATATCCTATGGCTGATAACAGGATACAGCAGCCTGTACTACATATACTATGGCTGATAACAGGATACAGCAGCCTGTACTACATATACTATGGCTGATAACAGGATACAGCAGCCTGTACTACATATCCTATGGCTGATAACAGGATACAGCAGCCTGTACTACATATACTATGGCTGATAACAGGATACAGCAGCCTGTACTACATATACTATGGCTGATAACAGGATACAGCAGCCTGTACTATATATCCTATGGCTGATAACAGGGAGCAGCAGCCTGTACTACATATACTATGGCTGATAACAGGATACAGCAGCCTGTACTATATATCCTATGGCTGATAACAGGATACAGCAGCCTGTACTACATATACTATGGCTGATAACAGGGAGCAGCAGCCTGTACTACATATCCTATGGCTGATAACAGGGAGCAGCAGCCTGTACTACATATACTATGGCTGATAACAGGGAGCAGCAGCCTGTACTACATATACTATGGCTGATAACAGGATACAGCAGCCTGTACTACATATCCTATGGCTGATAACAGGATACAGCAGCCTGTACTACATATCCTATGGCTGATAACAGGATACAGCAGCCTGTACTACATATACTATGGCTGATAACAGGATACAGCAGCCTGTACTACATATCCTATGGCTGATAACAGGATACAGCAGCCTGTACTATATATCCTATGGCTGCTAACAGGGAGCAGCAGCCTGTACTACATATCCTATGGCTGATAACAGGATACAGCAGCCTGTACTACATATCCTATGGCTGATAACAGGATACAGCAGCCTGTACTACATATACTATGGCTGATAACAGGATACAGCAGCCTGTACTACATATAATATGGCTGATAACAGGGAGCAGCAGCCTGTACTACATATCCTATGGCTGATAACAGGATACAGCAGCCTGTACTACATATACTATGGCTGATAACAGGATACAGCAGCCTGTACTATATATCCTATGGCTGATAACAGGATACAGCAGCCTGTACTACATATACTATGGCTGATAACAGGGAACAGCAGCCTGTACTACATATACTATGGCTGATAACAGGGAGCAGCAGCCTGTACTACATATCCTATGGCTGATAACAGGGAGCAGCAGCCTGTACTACATATACTATGGCTGATAACAGGATACAGCAGCCTGTACTACATATCCTATGGCTGATAACAGGGAGCAGCAGCCTGTACTACATATCCTATGGCTGATAACAGGATACAGCAGCCTGTACTACATATACTATGGCTGATAACAGGGAGCAGCAGCCTGTACTACATATACTATGGCTGATAACAGGATACAGCAGCCTGTACTACATATCCTATGGCTGATAACAGGATACAGCAGCCTGTACTACATATACTATGGCTGATAACAGGATACAGCAGCCTGTACTACATATCCTATGGCTGATAACAGGGAGCAGCAGCCTGTACTACATATCCTATGGCTTATAACAGGATACAGCAGCCTGTACTACATATACTATGGCTGATAACAGGATACAGCAGCCTGTACTACATATACTATGGCTGATAACAGGATACAGCAGCCTGTACTACATATCCTATGGCTGATAACAGGATACAGCAGCCTGTACTACATATACTATGGCTGATAACAGGATACAGCAGCCTGTACTACATATACTATGGCTGATAACAGGATACAGCAGCCTGTACTACATATACTATGGCTGATAACAGGATACAGCAGCCTGTACTATATATCCTATGGCTGATAACAGGGAGCAGCAGCCTGTACTACATATACTATGGCTGATAACAGGGAGCAGCAGCCTGTACTACATATACTATGGCTGATAACAGGATACAGCAGCCTGTACTACATATCCTATGGCTGATAACAGCATACAGCAGCCTGTACTACATATCCTATGGCTGATAACAGGATACAGCAGCCTGTACTACATATACTATGGCTGATAACAGGATACAGCAGCCTGTACTACATATCCTATGGCTGATAACAGGATACAGCAGCCTGTACTACATATACTATGGCTGATAACAGCATACAGCAGCCTGTACTACATATCCTATGGCTGATAACAGGATACAGCAGCCTGTACTACATATACTATGGCTGATAACAGGATACAGCAGCCTGTACTACATATACTATGGCTGATAACAGGATACAGCAGCCTGTACTACATATAATATGGCTGATAACAGGGAGCAGCAGCCTGTACTACATATCCTATGGCTGATAACAGGATACAGCAGCCTGTACCACATATACTATGGCTGATAACAGGATACAGCAGCCTGTACTATATATCCTATGGCTGATAACAGGATACAGCAGCCTGTACTACATATACTATGGCTGATAACAGGGAGCAGCAGCCTGTACTACATATACTATGGCTGATAACAGGATACAGCAGCCTGTACTACATATACTATGGCTGATAACAGGATACAGCAGCCTGTACTACATATACTATGGCTGATAACAGGATACAGCAGCCTGTACTACATATACTATGGCTGATAACAGGATACAGCAGCCTGTACTACATATACTATGGCTGATAACAGGATACAGCAGCCTGTACTATATATCCTATGGCTGATAACAGGATACAGCAGCCTGTACTACATATAATATGGCTGATAACAGGGAGCAGCAGCCTGTACTACATATCCTATGGCTGATAACAGGATACAGCAGCCTGTACTACATATCCTATGGCTGATAACAGGATACAGCAGCCTGTACTACATATACTATGGCTGATAACAGGATACAGCAGCCTGTACTACATATAATATGGCTGATAACAGGGAGCAGCAGCCTGTACTACATATCCTATGGCTGATAACAGGATACAGCAGCCTGTACTACATATACTATGGCTGATAACAGGATACAGCAGCCTGTACTATATATCCTATGGCTGATAACAGGATACAGCAGCCTGTACTACATATACTATGGCTGATAACAGGGAACAGCAGCCTGTACTACATATACTATGGCTGATAACAGGGAGCAGCAGCCTGTACTACATATCCTATGGCTGATAACAGGGAGCAGCAGCCTGTACTACATATACTATGGCTGATAACAGGATACAGCAGCCTGTACTACATATCCTATGGCTGATAACAGGGAGCAGCAGCCTGTACTACATATCCTATGGCTGATAACAGGATACAGCAGCCTGTACTACATATACTATGGCTGATAACAGGGAGCAGCAGCCTGTACTACATATACTATGGCTGATAACAGGATACAGCAGCCTGTACTACATATCCTATGGCTGATAACAGGATACAGCAGCCTGTACTACATATACTATGGCTGATAACAGGATACAGCAGCCTGTACTACATATCCTATGGCTGATAACAGGGAGCAGCAGCCTGTACTACATATCCTATGGCTGATAACAGGATACAGCAGCCTGTACTACATATACTATGGCTGATAACAGGATACAGCAGCCTGTACTACATATACTATGGCTGATAACAGGATACAGCAGCCTGTACTACATATCCTATGGCTGATAACAGGATACAGCAGCCTGTACTACATATACTATGGCTGATAACAGGATACAGCAGCCTGTACTACATATACTATGGCTGATAACAGGATACAGCAGCCTGTACTACATATACTATGGCTGATAACAGGATACAGCAGCCTGTACTATATATCCTATGGCTGATAACAGGGAGCAGCAGCCTGTACTACATATACTATGGCTGATAACAGGGAGCAGCAGCCTGTACTACATATACTATGGCTGATAACAGGATACAGCAGCCTGTACTACATATCCTATGGCTGATAACAGCATACAGCAGCCTGTACTACATATCCTATGGCTGATAACAGGATACAGCAGCCTGTACTACATATACTATGGCTGATAACAGGATACAGCAGCCTGTACTACATATCCTATGGCTGATAACAGGATACAGCAGCCTGTACTATATATCCTATGGCTGATAACAGGGAGCAGCAGCCTGTACTACATATCCTATGGCTGATAACAGGATACAGCAGCCTGTACTACATATCCTATGGCTGATAACAGGATACAGCAGCCTGTACTACATATACTATGGCTGATAACAGGATACAGCAGCCTGTACTACATATAATATGGCTGATAACAGGGAGCAGCAGCCTGTACTACATATCCTATGGCTGATAACAGGATACAGCAGCCTGTACTACATATACTATGGCTGATAACAGGATACAGCAGCCTGTACTACATATACTATGGCTGATAACAGGATACAGCAGCCTGTACTACATATCCTATGGCTGATAACAGGATACAGCAGCCTGTACTACATATACTATGGCTGATAACAGGATACAGCAGCCTGTACTATATATCCTATGGCTGATAACAGGATACAGCAGCCTGTACTACATATACTATGGCTGATAACAGGGAGCAGCAGCCTGTACTACATATACTATGGCTGATAACAGGATACAGCAGCCTGTACTACATATACTATGGCTGATAACAGGATACAGCAGCCTGTACTACATATACTATGGCTGATAACAGGATACAGCAGCCTGTACTACATATACTATGGCTGATAACAGGATACAGCAGCCTGTACTACATATACTATGGCTGATAACAGGGAGCAGCAGCCTGTACTACATATACTATGGCTGATAACAGGGAGCAGCAGCCTGTACTACATATCCTATGGCTGATAACAGGATACAGCAGCCTGTACTACATATCCTATGGCTGATAACAGGATACAGCAGCCTGTACTACATATAATATGGCTGATAACAGGGAGCAGCAGCCTGTACTACATATCCTATGGCTGATAACAGGATACAGCAGCCTGTACTACATATACTATGGCTGATAACAGGATACAGCAGCCTGTACTACATATACTATGGCTGATAACAGGGAGCAGCAGCCTGTACTACATATACTATGGCTGATAACAGGATACAGCAGCCTGTACTACATATACTATGGCTGATAACAGGGAGCAGCAGCCTGTACACCCCCTCCCCTGCACAGCACACAGAGGGGACAGGCTGCAGGATTAGTTATGGTGTGAAGGGATTACGCTGGAGCAGCTGCTGCTGGCAATGCAGGGGTTAATGGCGAAACCACATGGGATTAGTGACAAACAAGGGAGCAGATGGCGAGTGATGGGAGTGATGGTGGCGGTCCACTTTGGGGGTTATAATCCAGAGCGTAGACACAGGAGATGGAGGTGAGTGATGGGAGTGATGGGGTTATAGGAGGGCAGTGTCATGAGTGAACCGCCACATATCACACTATGGATGGTGAGGTTTGTGCCAGGGACATTTACCACTGCAGTGAGGTGGGGGGCAGATATATACCAGCCTGGCTCCTGAGGTATTATACAGCTCTGCACAGCTATAGGGCACTGTCCTATGGTACTACTCTCCACATAAATAATACCACATGTCAGTGCTATACTGTGACCATCACCATCAATGTACAGTATACACTATATTATGTAGGTAGCACTATAGGAGCACAGCAAGATATAATCTGTGTAATGTGTTCTATGTATGACGGTACTTAGACTGTGTAGTGTTCTCTGTATGATGGTACTATATGGTCTCTGATGTGTTCTCTGTATGGTGGTACTATTTAATGTGTTATCTGTATAACGGTACTATATGGTCTGTATAACGTGTTCTCTGTATGACAGTACTACATAATCTGTGCAGTGTATTCTCTGCTGGCAGTACGACGTGGCCAGTGGATGGTAGCATTATGTGTGCAGTGGTTAGCAGAATCATGTGGACAGTATTATGTGTGCAGTGGTTAGCAGTATCACATGGACAGTATCGGCAGTATTATGTGTGCAGTGGTTAGCAGTATCACATGGACAGTATCGGCAGTATTATGTGTGCAGTGGTTAGCAGTATCACATGGGCAGTATCGGCAGTATTATGTGTGCAGTGGTTAGCAGTATCACATGGACAGTATCGGCAGTATTATGTGTGCAGTGGTTAGCAGTATCACATGGACAGTATCGGCAGTATTATGTGTGCAGTGGTTAGCAGTAGCACATGGGCAGTATCGGCGGTATTATGTGTGCAGTGGTTAGCAGTATCACATGGACAGTATCGGCGGTATTATGTGTGCAGTGGTTAGCAGTATCACATGGGCAGTATCGGCAGTATTATGTGTGCAGTGGTTAGCAGCATCACATGGGCAGTATCAGCAGTATTATGTGTGCAGTGGTTAGCAGTATCACATGGGCAGTATCGGCAGTATTATGTGTGCAGTGGTTAGCAGTATCACATGGGCAGTATCGGCAGTATTATGTGTGCAGTGGTTAGCAGCATCACATGGGCAGTATCGGCAGTATTATGTGTGCAGTGGTTAGCAGTATCACATGGGCAGTATTGGTAGTATTATGTGTGCAGTGGTTAGCAGTATCACATAGGCAGTATTATGTGTGCAGTGGTTAGCAGTATCACATGGGCAGTATCAGCAGTATTATGTGTGCAGGGGTTAGCAGCATCACATGGGCAGTATCAGCAGTATTATGTGTGCAGTGGTTAGCAGTATCACATGGACAGTATCAGCAGTATTATGTGTGCAGTGGTTAGCAGCATCACATGGGCAGTATCGGCAGTATTATGTGTGCAGTGGTTAGCAGTAGCACATGGACAGTATCGGCAGTATTATGTGTGCAGTGGTTAGCAGTAGCACATGGGCAGTATCGGCAGTATTATGTGTGCAGTGGTTAGCAGTATCACATGGGCAGTATCGGCAGTATTATGTGTGCAGTGGTTAGCAGTATCACATGGGCAGTATCGGCAGTATTATGTGTGCAGTGGTTAGCAGTATCACATGGACAGTATCGGCAGTATTATGTGTGCAGTGGTTAGCAGTATCACATGGACAGTATCGGCAGTATTATGTGTGCAGTGGTTAGCAGTATCACATGGACAGTATCGGCAGTATTATGTGTGCAGTGGTTAGCAGTATCACATGGACAGTATCGGCAGTATTATGTGTGCAGTGGTTAGCAGTATCACATGGACAGTATCGGCAGTATTATGTGTGCAGTGGTTAGCAGTATCACATGGACAGTATCGGCAGTATTATGTGTGCAGTGGTTAGCAGTATCACATGGACAGTATCGGCAGTATTATGTGTGCAGTGGTTAGCAGTATCACATGGACAGTATCGGCAGTATTATGTGTGCAGTGGTTAGCAGTATCACATGGACAGTATCGGCAGTATTAGGTGTGCAGTGGTTAGCAGTAGCACATGGGCAGTATCGGCGGTATTATGTGTGCAGTGGTTAGCAGTATCATATGGACAGTATCGGCAGTATTATGTGTGCAGTGGTTAGCAGTATCACATGGACAGTATCGGCAGTATTAGGTGTGCAGTGGTTAGCAGTAGCACATGGGCAGTATCGGCAGTATTATGTGTGCAGTGGTTAGCAGTATCACATAGGCAGTATCAGCAGTATTATGTGTGCAGTGGTTAGCAGTATCACATGGGCAGTATCAGCAGTATTATGTGTGCAGTGGTTAGCAGCATCACATGGGCAGTATCAGCAGTATTATGTGTGCAGTGGTTAGCAGTATCACATGGGCAGTATCAGCAATATGATGTGTGCAGTGGTTAGCAGTATCTCATGGACAGTATCGGCAGTATTATGTGTGCAGTGGTTAGCAGTATCACATGGACAGTATCGGCAGTATTATGTGTGCAGTGGTTAGCAGTATCACATGGACAGTATCGGCAGTATTATGTGTGCAGTGGTTAGCAGTATCACATGGACAGTATCGGCAGTATTAGGTGTGCAGTGGTTAGCAGTAGCACATGGGCAGTATCAGCAGTATTATGTGTGCAGTGGTTAGCAGTATCACATGGGCAGTATTATGTGTGCAGTGGTTAGCAGCATCACATGGGCAGTATCAGCAGTATTATGTGTGCAGTGGTTAGCAGTAGCACATGGGCAGTATCGGCAGTATTATGTGTGCAGTGGTTAGCAGTATCACATGGGCAGTATCGGCAGTATTATGTGTGCAGTGGTTAGCAGCATCACATGGGCAGTATCAGCAGTATTATGTGTGCAGTGGTTAGCAGTATCACATGGGCAGTATTATGTGTGCAGTGGTTAGCAGCATCACATGGGCAGTATCAGTATTATGTGTGCAGTGGTTAGCAGTATCACATGGGCAGTATTATGTGTGCAGTGGTTAGCAGCATCACATGGGCAGTATCAGCAGTATTATGTGTGCAGTGGTTAGCAGTATCACATGGGCAGTATCAGGTGTGCAGTGGTTAGCAGTATCACATGGGCAGTATCAGCAGTATCACATGGACAGTATCGGCAGTATTATGTGTGCAGTGGTTAGCAGTAGCACATGGACAGTATCGGCAGTATTATGTGTGCAGTGGTTAGCAGTATCACATGGACAGTATCAGCAGTATTATGTGTGCAGTGGTTAGCAGTAGCACATGGGCAGTATCAGTATTATGTGTGCAGTGGTTAGCAGTATCACATGGACAGTATCAGCAGTATTATGTGTGCAGTGGTTAGCAGTAGCACATGGGCAGTATCAGTATTATGTGTGCAGTGGTTAGCAGTATCACATGGGCAGTATCGGCAGTATTATGTGTGCAGTGGTTAGCAGTATCACATGGGCAGTATCGGCAGTATTATGTGTGCAGTGGTTAGCAGTATCACATGGGCAGTATCGGCAGTATTATGTGTGCAGTGGTTAGCAGTATCACATGGACAGTATCAGCAGTATTATGTGTGCAGTGGTTAGCAGTAGCACATGGACAGTATCAGCAGTATTATGTGTGCAGTGGTTAGCAGCATCACATGGACAGTATCAGCAGTATTATGTGTGCAGTGGTTAGCAGTAGCACATGGGCAGTATCAGTATTATGTGTGCAGTGGTTAGCAGTATCACATGGACAGTATCAGCAGTATTATGTGTGCAGTGGTTAGCAGTATCACATGGGCAGTATCGGCAGTATTATGTGTGCACTAGTTGGCAGTATTACGTGGGCACTGGATGGCAGCATTATGTTAGCATAGTTTACCCATCTCCAAGGAAGATAATAAATCTGGCCTTGGGTATCCACAGAGACACGTGCTAACAGTGGTAATACGGAGGGGGGGCGCTATAAGACCACCGCTACCTGCCATTACAGCCTAGTCCTGCTGACAGAGCTGAGCGGCTGTTACAATGTATCACCGATGTGACTACTATGTGCGCAGTGTTACATCTCTCTGATGTCCGGTCA
Source organism: Leptodactylus fuscus (assembly GCF_031893055.1). NCBI lineage: Eukaryota > Metazoa > Chordata > Amphibia > Anura > Leptodactylidae > Leptodactylus > Leptodactylus fuscus. Next base: position 369,930,544 of record NC_134265.1, on the reverse strand, counting down.
GTGCAGGCAGCAGGGCTGGAGCTGCGGCAGTGTAACACGTAACACGATATTCCCGCACTACGTATAGCGATGAGCTCATACCCCAGAGGGCAGCGCCACGGTAATGGGTACATAATGTGCCTGGGCTCTCCGAGGAGATGGCGATAATGGACTCTACATAATGGCTGCCGGGGTGATAACCGGTAACCAGAGCCATCCACACAGCTGTGCACAGTACTAATGGCAGCAGCACAGAGGATCTCAGGAGAGCAGTGGGAGCCCTGGTGTAGTCAGAGGGGAGGGGCTCACAGGCTGGTGCTCATATAGACATATATACACATCCTGCACATATATAACATGCAACATACCAGAGGGAGCCTGTATGACATCCCACAGCGCCAGCACATGCATGGACATAGACAGCACACAGCTCAGCACATGTAGGGCCGCCATATGGTCAGGAGACCACAGACCGGCCGCCGCCATACCACAACCACGGCAGGCAAGTGGCCAGAGATAATCCATCAGCGTGAGATAATCCCTAGATCAGACAGGAGATACTGCAGATAATACAAGTGATATCCTCCAGGGACTGACACACCTCAAGAGGTTAATCTGGGATCAACAATATACTGGTATATGGCGGCACTATATAAGGTATTACAGATAGAGATAACTACACACTGTACCTGGGGATTATAATCTGTATGTTATATACACTATACCTGGAGATTATATTATGTATATTACCATGTATATTATATAAACTGTACCTGGGGATTATAATCTGTATATAACAATGTACATAATAAAGAATATATCTGCCGATTATACTCTATATATTACCATGTATATGATACAGGCTATACGTGGAGATTATACTCTGTATATTACCATGTTTATTATATACACTATACCTGGAGATTATATTCTGTATATTATAGAAACTATACCTGGAGATTATACTCTGTATATTACCATGTATATTATATACACTATACCTGGAGATTATACTCTGTATATTACCATGTTTATTATATACACTATACCTGGAGATTATATTCTGTATATTATAGAAACTATACCTGGAGATTATACTCTGTATATTACCATGTTTATTATATACACTATACCTGGAGATTATACTCTGTATATTACCATGTATATTATATACACTATACCTGGAGATTATACTCTGTATATTACCATGTATATTATATACACTATACCTGGAGATTATATTCTGTATATTATAGAAACTATACCTGGAGATTATATTCTGTATATTACTATGTATATTATATACACTATACCTGGAAATTATACTCTGTATATTACCATGTATATTATATACACTATACCTGGAGATTATATTCTGTATATTATAGAAACTATACCTGGAGATTATATTCTGTATATTACCATGTATATTATATACACTATACCTGGAGATTATATTCTGTATATTACCATGTATATTATATACACTATACCTGGAGATTATACTCTGTATATTACCATGTATATTATATACACTATACCTGAAGATTATATTCTGTATATTACCATGTATATTATATACACTATACCTGGAAATTATACTCTGTATATTACCATGTATATTATATACACTATACCTGGAGATTATACTCTGTATATTACCATGTATATTATATACACTATACCTGGAGATTATATTCTGTATATTACCATGTATATTATATACACTATACCTGGAAATTATACTCTGTATATTACCATGTATATTATATACACTATACCTGGAAATTATACTCTGTATATTACCATGTATATTATATACACTATACCTGGAAATTATACTCTGTATATTACCATGTATATTATATACACTATACCTGGAGATTATATTCTGTATATTACCATGTATATTATATACACTATACCTGGAGATTATATTCTGTATATTACCATGTATATTATATACACTATACCTGAAGATTATATTCTGTATATTACCATGTATATTATATACACTATACCTGGAGATTATACTCTGTATATTACCATGTATATTATATACACTATACCTGGAGATTATATTCTGTATATTACCATGTATATTATATACACTATACCTGGAGATTATACTCTGTATATTACCATGTATATTATATACACTATACCTGAAGATTATATTCTGTATATTACCATGTATATTATATACACTATACCTGAAGATTATATTCTGTATATTACCATGTATATTATATACACTATACCTGGAGATTATATTCTGTATATTACCATGTATATTATATACACTATACCTGGAGATTATACTCTGTATATTACCATGTATATTATATACACTATACCTGGAGATTATATTCTGTATATTACCATGTATATTATATACACTATACCTGGAGATTATATTCTGTATATTACCATGTATATTATATACACTATACCTGGAAATTATACTCTGTATATTACCATGTATATTATATACACTATACCTGGAGATTATATTCTGTATATTACCATGTATATTATATACACTATACCTGGAGATTATACTCTGTATATTATATACACTATACCTGGAGATTATATTCTGTATATTACCATGTATATTATATACACTATACCTGGAGATTATATTCTGTATATTACCATGTATATTATATACACTATACCTGGAGATTATATTCTGTATATTACCATGTATATTATATACACTATACCTGGAGATTATATTCTGTATATTACCATGTATATTATATACTCTATACCTGGAGATTATATTCTGTATATTACCATGTATATTATATACACTATACCTGGAGATTATATTCTGTATATTACCATGTATATTATATACACTATACCTGGAGATTATATTCTGTATATTACCATGTATATTATATACACTATACCTGGAGATTATATTCTGTATATTACCATGTATATTATATACACTATACCTGGAGATTATATTCTGTATATTACCATGTATATTATATACACTATACCTGGAGATTATACTCTGTATATTACCATGTATATTATATACACTATACCTGGAGATTATACTCTGTATATTACCATGTATATTATATACACTATACCTGGAGATTATACTCTGTATATTACCATGTATATTATATACACTATACCTGGAGATTATACTCTGTATATTACCATGTATATTATATACTCTATACCTGGAGATTATACTCTGTATATTACCATGTAGAGGATTATTATATACACTATACCTGGAGATTATACTCTGTGATTTGCAGCTTTGAAAACATACAAAGATGAAACACAATGATGAAGGAGGCCAGAGGGGGCGCACACGTATCACACCGATCATGGCCGTGCATGGAGACCGAGCAAGTCACACAGCTAGCATGCATGGTATGGAGAGGGGATGAGGAAGCAGAATATGAGGAAGCAGGACATGCTCAGGGCACCAGGCAAGACAGGAGGGAGATAGAAACAGGCACAACACCTTCTTAGGCTTCAATCCACGCTGCATGGAGAGAGGTAAATGTAAGAGAGGTCAGAGGTCACGTGATCGAAGAGGTGTAGTAGTACCCCGACATATATCACGCTTACATACACTGTGATATATCCTCATATACACCACAACCAGACTACAGCCTTATTACACCTATATACACTGTGATATATCCCTATATACACCCAATAACCAGACTACAGCCTTATTACACCTATATACACTGTGATATATCCTCATATACACCCAATAACCAGACTACAGCCTTATTACACCTATATACACTGTGATATATCCTCATATACACCACAATAACCAGACTACAGCCTTATTACACCTATATACACTGTGATATATCCTCATATACACCCAATAACCAGACTACAGCCTTATTACACCTATAAACACTGTGATATATCCTCATATACACCCAATAACCAGACTACAGCCTTATTACACCTATATACACTGTGATATATCCTCATATACACCACAATAACCAGACTACAGCCTTATTACACCTATATACACAGTGATATATCCTCATATACACCACAATAATGAGACTACAGCCTTATTACATCTATATACACAGTGATATATCCTCATATACACCACAATAACCAGACTACAGCCTTATTACACCTATATACACTGTGATATATCCTCATATACACCCAATAACCAGACTACAGCCTTATTACACCTATATACACTGTGATATATCCTCATATACACCACAATAACCAGACTACAGCCTTATTACACCTATATACACTGTGATATATCCTCATATACACCACAATAACCAGACTACAGCCTTATTACACCTATATACACTGTGATATATCCTCATATACACCCAATAACCAGACTACAGCCTTATTACACCTATATACACTGTGATATATCCTCATATACACCCAATAACCAGACTACAGCCTTATTACACCTATATACACTGTGATATATCCTCATATACACCCAATAACCAGACTACAGCCTTATTACACCTATATACACTGTGATATATCCTCATATACACCACAATAACCAGACTACAGCCTTATTACACCTATATACACTGTGATATATCCCTATATACACCACAATAACCAGACTACAGCCTTATTACACCTATATACACTGTGATATATCCTCATATACACCACAATAACCAGACTACAGCCTTATTACACCTATATACACTGTGATATATCCTCATATACACCACAATAACCAGACTACAGCCTTATTACACCTATAAACACTGTGATATATCCTCATATACACCACAATAACCAGACTACAGCCTTATTACACCTATATACACTGTGATATATCCTCATATACACCACAATAACCAGACTACAGCCTTATTACACCTATATACACTGTGATATATCCTCATATACACCCAATAACCAGACTACAGCCTTATTACACCTATATACACTGTGATATATCCTCATATACACCACAATAACCAGACTACAGCCTTATTACACCTATATACACTGTGATATATCCTCATATACACCACAATAACCAGACTACAGCCTTATTACACCTTATATACACTGTGATATATCCCTATATACACCACAATAACCAGACAACAGCCTTATTACACCTATAAACACTGTGATATATCCCTATATACACCACAATAACCAGACTACAGCCTTATTACACCTATATACACTGTGATATATCCTCATATACACCACAATAACCAGACTACAGCCTTATTACACCTATATACACAGTGATATATCCTCATATACACCACAATAACCAGACTACAGCCTTATTACACCTATATACACTGTGATATATCCTCATATACACCACAATAACCAGACAACAGCCTTATTACACCTATATACACTGTGATATATCCTCATATACACCCAATAACCAGACTACAGCCTTATTACACCTATATACACTGTGATATATCCTCATATACACCCAATAACCAGACTACAGCCTTATTACACCTATAAACACTGTGATATATCCCTATATACACACCACAATAACCAGACTACAGCCTTATTACACCTATATACACTGTGATATATCCCTATATACACCACAATAACCAGACTACAGCCTTATTACACCTATATACACTGTGATATATCCTCATATACACCACAATAACCAGACTACAGCCTTATTACACCTATATACACAGTGATATATCCTCATATACACCCAATAACCAGACTACAGCCTTATTACACCTATATACACTGTGATATATCCTCATATACACCACAATAACCAGACTACAGCCTTATTACACCTATATACACTGTGATCCTCCTAGATCCCTGTCCAGATAGTGTGACACAGGATTGTGGTCTTATACAGTCCAGGGATGTCAGCGCTGACTGGACACCATCAGATTGTGCCTGATATCAGTAGCCCTGTCACTACCCAGATGTGGAGTCAGGAACAGATTACCAGGAAGAACAGAAGAGGAACAGCACAAGGCCAAGGCTGCCATCATAGAAAATACAACGGCATTATCTGGTAGAGCCTGATGGGGGCAGGAGAGGGTCTGGAGGTCGTCAGGAGGAGTCTGGAGGGCGTCAGGGCGTCAGGAGGAGTCTGGAGGGCGTCAGGAGGAGTCTGGAGGGCGTCAGGAGGAGTCTGGAGGGCGTCAGGAGGAGTCTGGAGGGCGTCAGGAGGAGTCTGGGGCCTTCAGACCCTCTGCACAGCACTGCACAGCCACTAGATGGCAGTCATACACAAACACCAAATTGGATCGATGGAAGAGGTTACCCTCAGCTACAGCGCCCCCTCCAGGGGATGACACACTAGGCTGAAAAGCTTGGACAGCACAGAGGTTTAGCACCCGCTGCCGGGCTCACCCCAAATCCTGAATGGGAATACAGAGCAGTGACCACAGTGCGTGTACAGCGCTGCGGTCCATGTTGGCGCTATATAAGTAATAGTCATATATACAATATCATAAAAAACTACAGATAACCCCTGAATGAGACGTCACGCAGAACTGCTGGGTTTTGTAGTTCGCCTTCTATGATACGTCAGTAAACTGAATAATCAGGTGTAGTGCCCTCTGATGACAGGTCACACCTACCTGATAGTCCTGGTCACCTCCATACTTTACACTGCTACACAACACTCCCACATTGTACAGCTCTGATCCATTAGTACAGTCATAGCTCTCACCACCATACTTTACACTACAGGTCACATTTCATGTACTGTCATCACAAGTACACAGCAGTGAGGGGGCGGAGACTCACCAGTACAGGTAAGTACACAGCAGTGAGGGGGCGGAGACTCACCAGTACAGGTAAGTACACAGCAGTGAGGGGGCGGAGACTCACCAGTACAGGTAAGTACACAGCAGTGTGGGGGCGGAGACTCACCAGTACAGGTAAGTACACAGCAGTGAGGGGGCGGAGACTCACCAGTACAGGTAAGTACACAGCAGTGTGGGGGCGGAGACTCACCAGTACAGGTAAGTACACAGCAGTGAGGGGGCGGAGACTCACCAGTACAGGTAAGTACACAGCAGTGAGGGGGCGGAGACTCACCAGTACAGGTAAGTACACAGCAGTGTGGGGGCGGAGACTCACCAGTACAGGTAAGTACACAGCAGTGTGGGGGCGGAGACTCACCAGTACAGGTAAGTACACAGCAGTGAGGGGGCGGAGACTCACCAGTACAGGTAAGTACACAGCAGTGAGGGGGCGGAGACTCACCAGTACAGGTAAGTACACAGCAGTGAGGGGGCGGAGACTCACCAGTACAGGTAAGTACACAGCAGTGAGGGGGCGGAGACTCACCAGTACAGGTAAGTACACAGCAGTGTGGGGGCGGAGACTCACCAGTACAGGTAAGTACACAGCAGTGAGGGGGCGGAGACTCACCAGTACAGGTAAGTACACAGCAGTGAGGGGGCGGAGACTCACCAGTACAGGTAAGTACACAGCAGTGAGGGGGCGGAGACTCACCAGTACAGGTAAGTACACAGCAGTGAGGGGGCGGAGACTCACCAGTACAGGTAAGTACACAGCAGTGAGGAGGCGGAGACTCACCAGTACAGGTAAGTACACAGCAGTGAGGGGGCGGAGACTCACCAGTACAGGTAAGTACACAGCAGTGAGGGGGCGGAGACTCACCAGTACAGGTAAGTACACAGCAGTGAGGGGGCGGAGACTCACCAGTACAGGTAAGTACACAGCAGTGAGGGGGCGGAGACTCACCAGTACAGGTAAGTACACAGCAGTGAGGAGGCGGAGACTCACCAGTACAGGTAAGTACACAGCAGTGAGGGGGCGGAGACTCACCAGTACAGGTAAGTACACAGCAGTGAGGGGGCGGAGACTCACCAGTACAGGTAAGTACACAGCAGTGAGGGGGCGGAGACTCACCAGTTTACTGGCCTTAGGAGTGTCAGCCGTATCTGCAAAAGATAAGGAAAAAGTAGTCAGGAAAAAGGTACCAAGAATATACCAAGTGTCTACTGCTCTCTGTTATCAGCCATGTCAGGAGAGGAGAGGCCGACTGTAGGACAGGGAAATACAATCTATTACTATCTGTTATCAGCCATGTCAGGAGAGGAGAGGCCGACTGTAGGACAGGAGAATACAATCTATTACTATCTGTTATCAGCCATGTCAGGAGGGGAGAGACTGACTGTAGGACAGGGGAATACAATCTATTACTATCTGTTATCAGCCATGTCAGGAGAGGAGAGGCCGACTGTAGGACAGGGGAATACAATCTATTACTATCTGTTATCAGCCATGTCAGGAGGGGAGAGACTGACTGTAGGACAGGGGAATACAATCTATTACTATCTGTTATCAGCCATGTCAGGAGAGGAGAGGCCGACTGTAGGACAGGAGAATACAATCTATTACTATCTGTTATCAGCCATGTCAGGAGAGGAGAGGCCGACTGTAGGACAGGGGAATACAATCTATTACTATCTGTTATCAGCCATGTCAGGAGAGGAGAGGCCGACTGTAGGACAGGGGAATACAATCTATTACTATCTGTTATCAGCCATGTCAGGAGAGGAGAGGCCGACTGTAGGACAGGAGAATACAATCTATTACTATCTGTTATCAGCCATGTCAGGAGAGGAGAGGCCGACTGTAGGACAGGGGAATACAATCTATTACTATCTGTTATCAGCCATGTCAGGAGAGGCCGACTGTAGGACAGGTGAATACAATCTATTACTATCTGTTATCAGCCATGTCAGGAGAGGAGAGGCCGACTGTAGGACAGGGGAATACAATCTATTATTATCTGTTATCAGCCATGTCAGGAGAGGAGAGGCCGACTGTAGGACAGGAGAATACAATCTATTACTATCTGTTATCAGCCATGTCAGGAGGGGAGAGGCCGACTGTAGGACAGGGGAATACAATCTATTATTATCTGTTATCAGCCATGTCAGGAGAGGAGAGGCCGACTGTAGGACAGGAGAATACAATCTATTACTATCTGTTATCAGCCATGTCAGGAGGGGAGAGGCCGACTGTAGGACAGGAGAATACAATCTATTACTATCTGTTATCAGTCATGTCAGGAGAGGCCGACTGTAGGACAGGGGAATACAATCTATTACTATCTGTTATCAGCCATATCAGGAGAGGAGAGGCCGACTGTAGGACAGGAGAATACAATCTATTACTATCTGTTATCAGCCATATCAGGAGAGGAGAGGCCGACTGTAGGACAGGAGAATACAATCTATTACTATCTGTTATCAGCCATATCAGGAGAGGAGAGGCCGACTGTAGGACAGGAGAATACAATCTATTACTATCTGTTATCAGCCATATCAGGAGAGGAGAGGCCGACTGTAGGACAGGAGAATACAATCTATTACTATCTGTTATCAGCCATATCAGGAGAGGAGAGGCCGACTGTAGGACAGGAGAATACAATCTATTACTATCTGTTATCAGCCATGTCAGGAGAGGAGAGGCCGACTGTAGGACAGGAGAATACAATCTATTACTATCTGTTATCTGCCATGTCAGGAGAGGCCGACTGTAGGACAGGAGAATACAATCTATTACTATCTGTTATCAGCCATGTCAGGAGAGGCCGACTGTAGGACAGGGGAATACAATCTATTATTATCTGTTATCAGCCATGTCAGGAGAGGAGAGGCCGACTGTAGGACAGGAGAATACAATCTATTACTATCTGTTATCAGTCATGTCAGGAGAGGCCGACTGTAGGACAGGGGAATACAATCTATTACTATCTGTTATCAGCCATGTCAGGAGAGGAGAGGCCGACTGTAGGACAGGGGAATACAATCTATTACTATCTGTTATCAGTCATGTCAGGAGGGGCCGACTGTAGGACAGGGGAATACAATCTATTACTATCTGTTATCAGCCATGTCAGGAGAGGCCGACTGTAGGACAGGGGAATACAATCTATTACTATCTGTTATCAGCCATATCAGGAGAGGAGAGGCCGACTGTAGGACAGGAGAATACAATCTATTACTATCTGTTATCAGCCATGTCAGGAGAGGCCGACTGTAGGACAGGGGAATACAATCTATTACTATCTGTTATCAGCCATGTTAGGAGAGGAGAGGCCAACTGTAGGACAGGGGAATACAATCTATTACTATCTGTTATCAGCCATGTCAGGAGAGGAGAGGCCGACTGTAGGACAGGGGATTACAATCTATTACTATCTGTTATCAGCCATGTCAGGAGAGGCCGACTGTAGGACAGGGGAATACAATCTATTACTATCTGTTATCAGCCATGTCAGGAGAGGAGAGCCCGACTGTAGGACAGGAGAATACAATCTATTACTATCTGTTATCTGCCATGTCAGGAGAGGAGAGGGCGACTGTAGGACAGGAGAATACAATCTATTACTATCTGTTATCAGCCATGTCAGGAGAGGCCGACTGTAGGACAGGGGAATACAATCTATTACTATCTGTTATCTGCCATGTCAGGAGAGGCCGACTGTAGGACAGGAGAATACAATCTATTACTATCTGTTATCAGCCATGTCAGGAGAAGAGAGGCCGACTGTAGGACAGGAGAATACAATCTATTACTATCTGTTATCAGCCACATCAGGAGAGGAGAGGCCGACTGTAGGACAGGAGAATACAATCTATTACTATCTGTTATCAGCCATATCAGGAGAGGAGAGGCCGACTGTAGGACAGGAGAATACAATCTGTTATTATCTGTTATCAGCCATGTCAGGAGAAGCCGACTGTAGGACAGGGGAATACAATCTATTACTATCTGTTATCAGCCATGTCAGGAGAGGAGAGGCCGACTGTAGGACAGGGGAATACAATCTATTACTATCTGTTATCAGCCATGTCAGGAGAGGCCGACTGTAGGACAGGGGAATACAATCTATTACTATCTGTTATCAGCCATGTTAGGAGAGGAGAGGCCAACTGTAGGACAGGGGAATACAATCTATTACTATCTGTTATCAGCCATGTCAGGAGAGGAGAGGCCGACTGTAGGACAGGGGATTACAATCTATTACTATCTGTTATCAGCCATGTCAGGAGAGGCCGACTGTAGGACAGGGGAATACAATCTATTACTATCTGTTATCAGCCATATCAGGAGAGGAGAGGCCGACTGTAGGACAGGAGAATACAATCTGTTATTATCTGTTATCAGCCATGTCAGGAGAAGCCGACTGTAGGACAGGGGAATACAATCTATTACTATCTGTTATCAGCCATGTCAGGAGAGGAGAGGCCGACTGTAGGACAGGAGAATACAATCTATTACTATCTGTTATCAGCCATGTCAGGAGAGGCCGACTGTAGGACAGGGGAATACAATCTATTACTATCTGTTATCAGCCATGTCAGGAGAGGAGAGGCCGACTGTAGGACAGGGGAATACAATCTATTACTATCTGTTATCAGCCATGTCAGGAGAGGAGAGCCCGACTGTAGGACAGGAGAATACAATCTATTACTATCTGTTATCTGCCATGTCAGGAGAGGAGAGGGCGACTGTAGGACAGGAGAATACAATCTATTACTATCTGTTATCTGCCATGTCAGGAGAGGAGAGGGCGACTGTAGGACAGGAGAATACAATCTATTACTATCTGTTATCAGGCATATCAGGAGAGGAGAGGCCGACTGTAGGACAGGAGAATACAATCTGTTATTATCTGTTATCAGCCATGTCAGGAGAAGCCGACTGTAGGACAGGGGAATACAATCTATTACTATCTGTTATCAGCCATGTCAGGAGAGGAGAGGCCGACTGTAGGACAGGAGAATACAATCTATTACTATCTGTTATCAGCCATGTCAGGAGAGGCCGACTGTAGGACAGGAGAATACAATCTATTACTATCTGTTATCAGCCATGTCAGGAGAGGAGAGGCCGACTGTAGGACAGGGGATTACAATCTATTACTATCTGTTATCAGCCATGTCAGGAGAGGAGAGGCCGACTGTAGGACAGGAGAATACAATCCTGTTATTATCTGTTATCAGCCATGTCAGGAGAAGCCGACTGTAGGACAGGAGAATACAATCTATTACTATCTGTTATCAGCCATATCAGGAGAGGAGAGGCCGACTGTAGGACAGGAGAATACAATCCTGTTATTATCTGTTATCAGCCATGTCAGGAGAAGCCGACTGTAGGACAGGAGAATACAATCTATTACTATCTGTTATCAGCCATGTCAGGAGAGGCCGACTGTAGGACAGGAGAATACAATCTATTACTATCTGTTATCAGCCATGTCAGGAGAGGAGAGGCCGACTGTAGGACAGGAGAATACAATCTATTACTATCTGTTATCAGCCATGTCAGGAGAGGCCGACTGTAGGACAGGGGAATACAATCTATTACTATCTGTTATCAGCCATGTCAGGAGAGGAGAGGCCGACTGTAGGACAGGGGAATACAATCTATTACTATCTGTTATCAGCCATGTCAGGAGAGGAGAGCCCGACTGTAGGACAGGAGAATACAATCTATTACTATCTGTTATCAGCCATGTCAGGAGAGGAGAGGGCGACTGTAGGACAGGAGAATACAATCTATTACTATCTGTTATCTGCCTTGTCAGGAGAGGCCGACTGTAGGACAGGAGAATACAATCTATTACTATCTGTTATCAGCCATGTCAGGAGAAGAGAGGCCGACTGTAGGACAGGAGAATACAATCTATTACTATCTGTTATCAGCCACATCAGGAGAGGAGAGGCCGACTGTAGGACAGGGGAATACAATCTATTACTATCTGTTATCAGCCATGTCAGGAGAGGAGAGGCCGACTGTAGGACAGGGGAATACAATCTATTACTATCTGTTATCAGCTATGTCAGGAGAGGAGAGGCTGAATTTTGTGTCCATATGATCTCAGTTATAGCGTGCTGAGTCCTCCAATATACCAGTGATATCAGCTGCCGCACATATGACATGTATCTCCCAATCACACAGTATACAGATTGTGCCTGTGACGACCCTCGTACCTCTCTTCAGCACCTTGGTGGCGGCCGGTTCTGGGGTTTCAGGGGATGTCGTATCAGCTCCATCTTCCACCACTTGGATCTACAAAGAGAGAGAAGTGCAGGTGAGAGCAGAATGCTGTATGTGCGCCTCCTACAGGTTATCCATGTGTGTATAGGTCTCAAGTGTGACAGGTTACAGAGTAGGACATTTTATGGCTGGTAGTTCCAGCAGCCTCAGGGATGTATAGGTGTATAGATGTAGCAGAGTTGAGCACACCCATATTATGTCCCACTGACTGCCGTCACCTCAACATCCTGATCTGTTCCTGGATTTATGAGCACAGAACAAACATCACACCATACATGATAACAATGAAGAGGAGACCGAGGTCCTGGCCCGATGACACAGCAGGGCCGCTATGACCATACCATGTGTACACTGCAAACACACCGAGCTCTGTGGTGCAGAACAACATGATGGGGAACGAGCCAAACTCCTGATACCTCCTCACATGTAATCTCCACAAGCTGTCCTCTCCATACATGACCTAATCTCCTGATACTCCTCACATGTAATCTCCACAAGCTGTCCTCTCCATACATGACCTAATCTCCTGATACTCCTCACATGTAATCTCCACAACCTGTCCTCTCCATACATGACCTAATCTCCTGTTCTCTCCTCACATGTAATCTCCACAACCTGTCCTCTCCATACATGACCTAATCTCCTGTCCTCTCCGCACATGTAATCTCCACAACCTGTCCTCTCCATACATGACCTAATCTGCTGATACCTCCTCACATGTAATCTCCACAACCTGTCCTCTCCATACATGACCTAATCTCCTGATACCTCCTCACATGTAATCTTCACAACCTGTCCTCTTCATACATGACCTAATCCCCTGATACCTCCTCACATGTAATCTCCACAACCTGTCCTCTTCATACATGACCTAATCTCCTGTCCTCTCCTCACATGTAATCTCCACAACCTGTCCTCTCCATACATGACCTAATCTCCTGATACCTCCTCACATGTAATCTCCACAACCTGTCCTCTTCATACATGACCTAATCTCCTGTCCTCTCCTCACATGTAATCTCCACAACCTGTCCTCTCCATACATGACCTAATCTGCTGATACCTCCTCACATGTAATCTCCACAACCTGTCCTCTCCATACATGACCTAATCTGCTGATACCCCCTCACATGTAAGAGGGTGCCCCCTATTGATCATTAGAGGGGTATATTTGTCCACTAGGGGGGCTCACTACACATGTACAGCTCCCCTAGTGGAGGCATTGAGCACAGCGCTGGCTGATCAGCACAGTCTTTGCAGTTCCGTCCTCGTACCTGTGACTGACGCACGAATATGCCGTGGTTCTCCTCGCAGGTGAAGTATTTCCTGCCCTGCACGGTGCCGTCATTCTTCCCCTTGGCATCATCCAGGATGACTCCCACCCATTTTCCTGTGGCAAACAGTGTGGCCCCCACAAAGGCGACGGTGCCGCGGTGTCCCTTCCCGATCACCTCCACTCTAGAGCCCACCTTCAGGGGCTTACCGGTGGCCTCCACGCTCATCCTGGCCACAGAGCTCGGGGTCTGGAAGAGAGAAAACACAGAAAATACTGCAGTCATCTATCTGCGCCTGGGAAAGCTGGGTGATGATAGAAGAGGCCTAAGCCTGCAGGTTCAGCTCCCACTTCATGTAGAGTACACTACATCTCCCACAATGCGGCGTAACCGAGCCTGCCCAGACACTGGGTTAAAAGAATACATATTCCATATGGTGGGGATTGAAGGCTTCTGGGGTACCTCACCTTGTGTGTCACCATGACCATAGGCCCGTTTCAGGTTGGGGTGTAGCTTATGATAAATGGTTATGATGCACGATGACATTTAGCTCAGTCTGAATGATATTGGGGCATATGAGATATCAATAGGTAGAGTCAGCGGCCGATCACAGGACCGGAGGAGGAGCAGCACATGATCGGCTACAGAACACATCCTACTAATATTATACATGTGACACTTTGGGTGTTTGCTCCTCAATCACAGAAACCACTGAGCGGATTTGGATGAGATTTGTCCCATAGATACTCTGTAACCTGGAGTAACACATCGGCTACTTTGTATCCCGGTACATGACATGGCTTCACTACTGTTCTGGATTTATGGTCACATACTATATTACATGTCCCATAGATACTCTGTAACCTGGAGTAACACATCGGCTACTTTGTATCCCGGTACATGACATGGCTTCACTACTGTTCTGGATTTATGGTCACATACTATTTTATATGTCCCATAGATACTCTGTAACCTGGAGTAACACATCGGCTACTTTGTATCCCGGTACATGACATGGCGTCACTACTGTTCTGGATTTATGTTCACATACTATATTACATGTCCCATTGATACTCTGTAACCTGGAGTAACACATCGGCTACTTTGTATCTCGGTACATGACATGGCTTCACTACTGTTCTGGATTTATGGTCACATACTATATTACATGTCCCATAGATACTCTGTAACCTGGAGTAACACATCAGCTACTTTGTATCCCGGTACATGACATGGCTTCACTACTGTTCTGGATTTATGGTCACATACTATATTACATGTCCCATAGATACTCTGTAACCTGGAGTAACACATCGGCTACTTTGTATCCCGGTACATGACATGGCTTCACTACTGTTCTGGATTTATGGTCACATACTATTTTATATGTCCCATAGATACTCTGTAACCTGGAGTAACACATCGGCTACTTTGTATCCCGGTACATGACATGGCGTCACTACTGTTCTGGATTTATGTTCACATACTATATTACATGTCCCATTGATACTCTGTAACCTGGAGTAACACATCGGCTACTTTGTATCTCGGTACATGACATGGCTTCACTACTGTTCTGGATTTATGGTCACATACTATATTACATGTCCCATAGATACTCTGTAACCTGGAGTAACACATCAGCTACTTTGTATCCCGGTACATGACATGGCTTCACTACTGTTCTGGATTTATGGTCACATACTATATTACATGTCCCATAGATACTCTGTAACCTGGAGTAACACATCGGCTACTTTGTATCCCGGTACATGACATGGCTTCACTACTGTTCTGGATTTATGGTCACATACTATATTACGCTGCTCCTGCAGCCGCTTATCTCAGGTCCCAGGTCTGTTATCTCTCTATGTAACACTCAGCTAACCCTCAGTCCATTGTGTACAAGCATCTGCATATTATCTGATCTGCTCCAGGCAGTGCTGACACACTGGAGGGGAAAACACCTTTACTGCACATTGGCAGTTTGCTAATATTAAACATGGCGGGAAAAAGAAAATTAATTTGTCACAAATAACGAGATCTGTGACTTCTGGCTCCTTCATAGAGGTCTCAGGCGGAGATGAGGGGGATCATCGGCGCCAACAACACGCTCATTATATGGCGTCCCAGCGAGCTGCTGAGATACTGGAACAATCACAGGCACAGTGTGAAGGCCAACTTGAGAGATGCCGAAACGCCGGAGCAGGTTGATCATCATCACCAACACCACGCTCATTATATGGCACCACAGCGAGCTGCTGAGATGACGGAACAATCACAGGCACAGCGCGAGGAACAAGTTCAGCAGCAGGACAGCTTGCCGCAAACCATTGACAGCAGCAATTTGCTGAATATAGGCGGATCATCAGCACCAACAAACCGCAGACTAAGTCGCAGGCAGAGGCCAGTTGTGTATACACCCAGGGCGACCTGTGACCTAATACTTGTCACAGCTGACGGACTGTTACAGTTCCATCTAGTTTAAGCACTTCCGGAGCGCCCGTAGAGTAGTTGCGTCTGGATAGTGGCTCCTTGTTCTGCCAGGACATACTGGAACGTCCATGTCGTATTAGGTAGCTGCACAAAGTCGGGAAATCTGCTGCAACTACAGCCGGAGCTCCCCTAGAGAAGGCTTATTACTGATCGCTGTATACACCGCCATGGGTGCCGCCATGCTGCACTGACGCGGCAGTCACAAGACCCGCCAGGATCAGAGTCTGTAAGGGCCCCTTCATACCGAGTTTACGCTCCGTGTATTCTGTCTACGCTCCGTGTATTCTGTACATTTTACACGTGTAAAACGTAGTTAGCCTTTGCTTTAATGACTTTTTCGCATAACGCGTCTGCGCGCGCAAAAAGACGCGCGTTATACGAACACGCCATTGAACTCAATGTCTAACTAGATATTACACGTGTAAAATGTACAGAATACACGGAGTGTAAGCTCCATGTGAAGGGGCCCTAAGAGCTGCTGCACCTATAGAACCCTATATAACCCAGCTCTATACAACAGGCTGGAGGCGGGATTCCTAAACGTACCAGGGTAGTCTGTCACCCATTACCTACAAACTGGACGGGATCAGCACAGGTCACCCCAAATGTGCCTCACTATGACACCCTGCCCATCCACATATCACCGCTCGGGAGTCCTGCCCTCACTGCAGTGACCGGTGCAAACAGCGGTGTGTGAGGCGGTCACCAGCCATGGTCGGGCACAGTCCTCAGTCCCAGCACCCCAACTGTCTGTCCCGCTCCCTGACACTTTCTCCAACCACCTCAGAACGTTCCCATCTGATGGACAACTGGGTGTGGCCTTCTGTAGCTTAGTCCACGCCCGGAAGACTGAGACAGAATTTGGAGCAGACCATTTGTAGTGAAGTGACCTCAGCAGTGACAGGTCACCGAAACCGACGGACACCCCCCTGTCCTGTGGATGGAGCGTGCCGCAGCTTGTAAGGGGTTAAGCCCAGCAATGGCCGCCGGGAACAGTCACAGCTGTATTATACAATGAAAGGGTTAAAGGGGTCTTCTATCCTGAGACAGCCGGTGTGTGGGGGGCGGGGGGGGGGCCAAACCAGTCTGTAATGGATGACCGGTCACTGACTAACAATGGAATGAATGCAGGCAGAGCCATGTGAACACAGCCCAACTGTAACAGGGCCAGTATACAGACAGGAGATATATACACAGGTACACACTATATACAGGGCGAGTATACAGACAGGAGACATATACACAGGTACACACTATATACAGGGAGAGTATACAGACAGGAGACATATACACCGGCACACACTATATACAGGGAGAGTATACAGACAGGAGATATATACACAGGTACACACTATATACAGGGCGAGTATACAGACAGGAGACATATACACCGGCACACACTATATACAGGGAGAGTATACAGACAGGAGATATATACACCGGCACACACTATATACAGGGAGAGTATACAGACAGGAGACATATACACCGGCACACACTATATACAGACAGGAGACATATACACCGGCACACACTATATACAGGGAGAGTATACAGACAGGAGACATATACACCGGCACACACTATATACAGGGAGAGTATACAGACAGGAGATATATACACCGGCACACACTATATACAGGGAGAGTATACAGACAGGAGACATATACACCGGCACACACTATATACAGACAGGAGACATATACACCGGCACACACTATATACAGAGCGAGTATACAGACAGGAGAGATATACACCGGCACACACTATATACAGACAGGAGACATATACACCGGCACACACTATATACAGGGAGAGTATACAGACAGGAGACATATACACCGGCACACACTATATACAGGGAGAGTATACAGACAGGAGATATATACACCGGCACACACTATATACAGGGAGAGTATACAGACAGGAGATATATACACCGGCACACACTATATACAGGGAGAGTATACAGACAGGAGATATATACACCGGCACACACTATATACAGGGAGAGTATACAGACAGGAGACATATACACCAGCACACACTATATACCGGGCGAGTATACAGACAGGAGATATATACACCGGCACACACTATATACAGACAGGAGACATATACACCGGCACACACTATATACAGGGAGAGTATACAGACAGGAGACATATACACCGGCACACACTATATACAGGGAGAGTATACAGACAGGAGATATATACACCGGCACACACTATATACAGAGCGAGTATACAGACAGGAGATATATACACAGGTACACACTATATACAGGGCGAGTATACAGACAGGAGACATATACACCGGCACACACTATATACAGGGCGAGTATACAGACAGGAGACATATACACCGGCACACACTATATACAGGGAGAGTATACAGACAGGAGATATATACACCGGCACACACTATATACAGACAGGAGACATATACACCGGCACACACTATATACAGGGAGAGTATACAGACAGGAGACATATACACCGGCACACACTATATACAGGGCGAGTATACAGACAGGAGATATATACACCGGCACACACTATATACAGGGAGAGTATACAGACAGGAGACATATACACCGGCACACACTATATACAGGGAGAGTATACAGACAGGAGATATATACACCGGCACACACTATATACAGACAGGAGACATATACACCGGCACACACTATATACAGGGAGAGTATACAGACAGGAGACATATACACCGGCACACACTATATACAGGGCGAGTATACAGACAGGAGACATATACACCGGCACACACTATATACAGACAGGAGACATATACACCGGCACACACTATATACAGGGAGAGTATACAGACAGGAGATATATACACCGGCACACACTATATACAGGGAGAGTATACAGACAGGAGATATATACACCGGCACACACTATATACAGACAGGAGACATATACACCGGCACACACTATATACAGGGAGAGTATACAGACAGGAGATATATACACCGGCACACACTATATACAGGGAGAGTATACAGACAGGAGACATATACACCGGCACACACTATATACAGGGAGAGTATACAGACAGGAGACATATACACCGGCACACACTATATACAGGGAGAGTATACAGACAGGAGACATATACACCGGCACACACTATATACAGGGAGAGTATACAGACAGGAGACATATACACCGGCACACACTATATACAGGGAGAGTATACAGACAGGAGACATATACACCGGCACACACTATATACAGGGAGAGTATACAGACAGGAGACATATACACCGGCACACACTATATACAGGGAGAGTATACAGACAGGAGACATATACACCGGCACACACTATATACAGGGAGAGTATACAGACAGGAGACATATACACCGGCACACACTATATACAGGGAGAGTATACAGACAGGAGACATATACACCGGCACACACTATATACAGGGAGAGTATACAGACAGGAGACATATACACCGGCACACACTATATACAGGGAGAGTATACAGACAGGAGACATATACACCGGCACACACTATATACAGGGAGAGTATACAGACAGGAGACATATACACCGGCACACACTATATACAGGGAGAGTATACAGACAGGAGACATATACACCGGCACACACTATATACAGGGAGAGTATACAGACAGGAGATATATACACCGGCACACACTATATACAGGGAGAGTATACAGACAGGAGACATATACACCGGCACACACTATATACAGGGAGAGTATACAGACAGGAGATATATACACCGGCACACACTATATACAGACAGGAGACATATACACCGGCACACACTATATACAGGAAGAGTATACAGACAGGAGATATATACACCGGCACACACTATATACAGACAGGAGACATATACACCGGCACACACTATATACAGGGAGAGTATACAGACAGGAGATATATACACCGGCACACACTATATACAGGGAGCGTATACAGACAGGAGACATATACACCGGCACACACTATATACAGGGCGAGTATACAGACAGGAGATATATACACCGGCACACACTATATACAGGGAGAGTATACAGACAGGAGATATATACACCGGCACACACTATATACAGGGCGAGTATACAGACAGGAGACATATACACCGGCACACACTATATACAGGGAGAGTATACAGACAGGAGATATATACACCGGCACACACTATATACAGGGAGAGTATACAGACAGGAGATATATACACCGGCACACACTATATACAGACAGGAGATATATACACCGGCACACACTATATACAGGGAGAGTATACAGACAGGAGACATATACACCGGCACACACTATATACAGGGAGAGTATACAGACAGGAGATATATACACCGGCACACACTATATACAGACAGGAGATATATACACCGGCACACACTATATACAGGGCGAGTATACAGACAGGAGATATATACACCGGCACACACTATATACAGAGCGAGTATACAGACAGGAGATATATACACCGGCACACACTATATACAGGGAGAGTATACAGACAGGAGATATATACACCGGCACACACTATATACAGGGAGAGTATACAGACAGGAGACATATACACCGGCACACACTATATACAGGGAGAGTATACAGACAGGAGATATATACACCGGCACACACTATATACAGACAGGAGACATATACACCGGCACACACTATATACAGGAAGAGTATACAGACAGGAGATATATACACCGGCACACACTATATACAGACAGGAGACATATACACCGGCACACACTATATACAGGGAGAGTATACAGACAGGAGATATATACACCGGCACACACTATATACAGGGAGCGTATACAGACAGGAGACATATACACCGGCACACACTATATACAGGGCGAGTATACAGACAGGAGATATATACACCGGCACACACTATATACAGGGAGAGTATACAGACAGGAGATATATACACCGGCACACACTATATACAGGGCGAGTATACAGACAGGAGACATATACACCGGCACACACTATATACAGGGAGAGTATACAGACAGGAGATATATACACCGGCACACACTATATACAGGGAGAGTATACAGACAGGAGATATATACACCGGCACACACTATATACAGACAGGAGATATATACACCGGCACACACTATATACAGGGAGAGTATACAGACAGGAGACATATACACCGGCACACACTATATACAGGGAGAGTATACAGACAGGAGATATATACACCGGCACACACTATATACAGACAGGAGATATATACACCGGCACACACTATATACAGGGCGAGTATACAGACAGGAGATATATACACCGGCACACACTATATACAGAGCGAGTATACAGACAGGAGATATATACACCGGCACACACTATATACAGGGAGAGTATACAGACAGGAGATATATACACCGGCCCTCACCTCTCGCCGCCCCGCTCTCAATCTTCACCGTTCTCCTGCTGTCAGTTCCGGGCACGGGCTGTGGCCCCGCTAACATCAGCCGGTGACAGTAATACCAAGCCTCGCTGTCTCAACCAATCACAGAGCGGGAAACAAAGTCAGCGTGCAGCCTCCTCCAATCAGCATAGAGGTTAAAAAGGGAAACGATAAAAGCAGCCAATCAACGAGCGGAAGACGCGGTCTCACACAGGAACATCCAATTACTGGTTAGGGACCAAGTCGAGGTTTGAGGCGCAGGAAAAGCTAGTACGCATGCCCAGTATGTCTCCCACCTAGACTATAAAGAACCGTACACGCAAAACCCAAACATTATGTTATAGTCTCTCCATGTATACTCCTTGTATGACGTCATTCTACCACATCACCTCCATGTATACTCCTTGTATGACATCATTATACCATATCACCTCCATGTATACTCCTTATATGACACCATTATACCATCTTTATGCTGATGACACCCAATTATACACATCTTCCCGTGACATCACCCCTGCACTCATACAGAACACCAGTGACTGTCTCTCTGCTGTCTCTAATATCATGTCCTCACTCTATCTGACACTAAATCTCTCTAAGACTGAACTACTACTGTTTCCACCATCTAATAGATCTGTCCCTGATATATCCATTGCAGTCTCAGGCCTTACTATAACTCCTAGGCAGTAGGCCCGCTGCCTCGGGGTCATGTGTGACGCAGACCTTTCCTTCACCCCTCATATTGAATCACTCGCACGTTCATGTCACCTCCACCTCAAAAACATCTCCAGAATACGCCCTTTCCTTACCAGAGATACACTAAAGACACTTACTGTCTCTCTGATTCATTCTCGCCTTGACTACTGTAACTCCTTACTATTCCGTCTTCCCCTCACTAAACTCTCCCCTCTACAATCTATTCTGAATGCAGCGGCTCATCTACCAGGCTAGACACTACAGCGAGGCCTCCGGTCTGTGCCGGTCACTACAGCGAGGCCTCCGGTCTGTGCCGGTCACTACAGCGAGGCCTCCGGTCTGTGCCGGTCACTACAGCGAGGCCTCCGGTCTGCGCCGGTCACTACAGCGAGGCCTCCGGTCTGCGCCGGTCACTACAGCGAGGCCTCCGGTCTGCGCCGGTCACTACAGCGAGGCCTCCGGTCTGCGCCGGTCACTACAGCGAGGCCTCCGGTCTGTGCCGGTCACTACAGCGAGGCCTCAGGTCTGTGCCGGTCACTACAGCGAGGCCTCCGGTCTGTGCCGGTCACTACAGCGAGGCCTCCGGTCTGTGCCGGTCACTACAGCGAGGCCTCCGGTCTGTGCCGGTCACTATAGCGAGGCCTCCGGTCTGTGCCGGTCACTACAGCGAGGCCTCAGGTCTGTGCCGGTCACTACAGCGAGGCCTCCGGTCTGTGCCGGTCACTACAGCGAGGCCTCCGGTCTGTGCCGGTCACTACAGCGAGGCCTCCGGTCTGTGCCGGTCACTACGGCGAGGCCTCCGGTCTGTGCCGGTCACTATGGCGAGGCCTCCGGTCTGTGCCGGTCACTACGGCGAGGCCTCCGGTCTGTGCCGGTCACTACGGCGAGGCCTCCGGTCTGTGCCGGTCACTACGGCGAGGCCTCCGGTCTGTGCCGGTCACTACGGCGAGGCCTCCGGTCTGTGCCGCTCACTACAGCGAGGCCTCCGGTCTGCGCCGGTCACTACAGCGAGGCCTCCGGTCTGCGCCGGTCACTACAGCGAGGCCTCCGGTCTGCGCCGGTCACTACAGCGAGGCCTCCGGTCTGCGCCGGTCACTACAGCGAGGCCTCCGGTCTGTGCCGGTCACTACAGCGAGGCCTCAGGTCTGTGCCGGTCACTACAGCGAGGCCTCCGGTCTGTGCCGGTCACTACAGCGAGGCCTCCGGTCTGTGCCGGTCACTACAGCGAGGCCTCCGGTCTGTGCCGGTCACTATAGCGAGGCCTCCGGTCTGTGCCGGTCACTACAGCGAGGCCTCAGGTCTGTGCCGGTCACTACAGCGAGGCCTCCGGTCTGTGCCGGTCACTACAGCGAGGCCTCCGGTCTGTGCCGGTCACTACAGCGAGGCCTCCGGTCTGTGCCGGTCACTACGGCGAGGCCTCCGGTCTGTGCCGGTCACTATGGCGAGGCCTCCGGTCTGTGCCGGTCACTACGGCGAGGCCTCCGGTCTGTGCCGGTCACTACGGCGAGGCCTCCGGTCTGTGCCGGTCACTACGGCGAGGCCTCCGGTCTGTGCCGGTCACTACAGCGAGGCCTCCGGTCTGTGCCGCTCACTACAGCGAGGCCTCCGGTCTGTGCCGGTCACTACAGCGAGGTCTCCGGTCTGTGCCGGTCACTACGGCGAGGCCTCCGGTCTGTGCCGGTCACTACGGCGAGGCCTCCGGTCTGTGCCGGTCACTATAGCGAGGCCTCCGGTCTGTGCCGGTCACTACAGCGAGGCCTCCGGTCTGTGCCGGTCACTACAGCGAGGTCTCCGGTCTGTGCCGGTCACTACGGCGAGGCCTCCGGTCTGTGCCGGTCACTATGGCGAGGCCTCCGGTCTGTGCCGGTCACTACAGCGAGGTCTCCGGTCTGTGCCGGTCACTACGGCGAGGCCTCCGGTCTGTGCCGGTCACTACGGCGAGGCCTCCGGTCTGTGCCGGTCACTACGGCGAGGCCTCAGGTCTGTGCCGGTCACTACAGCGAGGCCTCAGGTCTGTGCCGGTCGCTACAGCGAGGCCTCCGGTCTGTGCCGGTCGCTACAGCGAGGCCTCCGGTCTGTGCCGGTCACTACAGCGAGGCCTCCGGTCTGTGCCGGTCACTACAGCGAGGCCTCCGGTCTGCGCCGGTCACTACAGCGATGTCTCCGGTCTGTGCCGGTCACTACAGCGAGGCCTCCGGTCTGTGCCGGTCACTACAGCGAGGCCTCCGGTCTGCGCCGGTCACTACAGCGATGTCTCCGGTCTGCGCCGGTCACTACAGCGAGGCCTCCGGTCTGCGCCGGTCACTACAGCGAGGCCTCCGGTCTGTGCCGGTCACTACATTGGCTGCCTATTGATTATAGAATAAAATATAAAGTTCTCCCCCTCCTCCACAAGGCTCTCCATAATGCTGCACCTCCATACATTTCCTCCCTCATCTCTGTCTACCGCCCAACCCCCGCTCTCCGCTCACTCAATGACCTAACACTTCCATCCTCTATTATCAGACCCTCCCCCGCTCGTATACAAGACTTCTCCCGAGCTGCACCACTTCTCTGGAATGCTCTACCCCGGACAATCAGAGGAACTCCCAATTTCTACAGCTTCAAACGCAAACTAAAGAGGCATCTTATCAGACCGGCCGATCACAATGTCTAACGTAACCCTTCCCCCTCCTCTGTCCCCGCCCCCACATTACCCCACATAATATGATGTCATCTCAGGATAACTTTATAGGTCCGAGCTCCATCCACATGTTACAGGACACGACTGGTGACGGCTCATAAAGTCTTATGTTTGTGTAATGACAGTCACCTCTATTACAGAAGTGTCTGACCCCTGTATAAGCAATGCCGCCCCTGCTACCTCCTGTGTCACCCCCTCTACCTCATAGATTGTAAGCTCTTGTGAGCAGGGCCCTCAGTCCCATTGTGTGAAATGACTTTCTTTGTAATGTATCTGTCTGTCTGTATCTGAACCCTACAAATTGTACAGCGCTGTGGAATATGTTGGCGCTATAGAAATAAAATGTATTATTATTATTATTACTATATCACCTCCATGTATACTCCTTATATGACATCATTACACTATATCCCCTCCATGTATACTCCTTATATGACATCATTACACTATATCCCCTCCATGTATACTCCTTATATGACGTTATTACACTATATCCCCTCCATGTATACTCCTTATATGACATCATTACACTATATCACCTCCATGTATACTCCTTATATGACATCATTACACTATATCCCCTCCATGTATACTCCTTATATGACATCATTACACTATATCCCCTCCATGTATACTCCTTATATAACGTCATTATACCATATCCCCTCCATGTATACTCCTTATATGACGTCATTATACCATATCACCTCCATGTATACTCCTTATATGACATCATTACACTATATCCCCTCCATGTATACTCCTTATATGACGTTATTACACTATATCACCTCCATGTATACTCCTTATATGACGTCATTATACCATATCCCCTCCATGTATACTCCTTATATGACGTCATTATACCATATCACCTCCATGTATACTCCTTATATGACATCATTACACTATATCCCCTCCATGTATACTCCTTATATAACGTCATTATACCATATCACCTCCATGTATACTCCTTATAAGACATCATTACACTATATCCCCTCCATGTATACTCCTTATATGATGTCATTCTACCATATCCCCTCCATGTATACTCCTTATATGACATCATTACACTATATCACCTCCATGTATACTCCTTATATGACGTCATTATACCATATCACCTCCATGTATACTCCTTATATGACATCATTACACTATATCCCCTCCATGTATACTCCTTATATGACATCATTATACTATATCCCCTCCATGTATACTCCTTATATGACATCATTACACTATATCCCCTCCATGTATACTCCTTATATGATGTCATTCTACCATATCCCCTCCATGTATACTCCTTATATGACATCATTACACTATATCACCTCCATGTATACTCCTTATATGATGTCATTCTACCATATCCCCTCCATGTATACTCCTTATATGACATCATTACACTATATCCCCTCCATGTATACTCCTTATATGACGTTATTACACTATATCACCTCCATGTATACTCCTTATATGACGTCATTATACCATATCCCCTCCATGTATACTCCTTATATGACATCATTATACCATATCACCTCCATGTATACTCCTTATATGACATCATTACACTATATCCCCTCCATGTATACTCCTTATATAACGTCATTATACCATATCACCTCCATGTATACTCCTTATAAGACATCATTACACTATATCCCCTCCATGTATACTCCTTATATGATGTCATTCTACCATATCCCCTCCATGTATACTCCTTATATGACATCATTACACTATATCACCTCCATGTATACTCCTTATATGACGTCATTATACCATATCACCTCCATGTATACTCCTTATATGACATCATTACACTATATCCCCTCCATGTATACTCCTTATATGACATCATTATACTATATCCCCTCCATGTATACTCCTTATATGACATCATTACACTATATCCCCTCCATGTATACTCCTTATATGACGTCATTCTACCATATCACCTCCATGTATACTCCTTATATGACATCATTACACTATATCCCCTCCATGTATACTCCTTATATGACGTCATTATACCATATCACCTCCATGTATACTCCTTATATGACGTCATTATACTATATCCCCTCCATGTATACTCCTTATATGACGTCATTATACCATATCCCCTCCATGTATACTCCTTATATGACATCATTATACTATATCCCCTCCATGTATACTCCTTATACGACGTCATTATACTATATCCCCTCCATGTATACTCCTTATATGACGTCATTACACTATATCCCCTCCATATATACTCCTTATATGAAATCATTACACTATATCCCCTCCATGTATACTCCTTATATGATGTCATTCTACCATATCTCCTCCATGTATACTCCTTATATGACGTCATTACACTATATCCCCTCCATGTATACTCCTTATATGACGTCATTCTACCATATCTACTCCATGTATACTCCTTATATGACATCATTATACCATATCACCTCCATGTATACTCCTTATATGACATCATTATACCATATCACCTCCATGTATACTCCTTATACGACATCATTATACTATATCCCCTCCATGTATACTCCTTATATGACGTTATTACACTATATCCCCTCCATGTATACTCCTTATATGACGTCATTATACTATATCCCCTCCATGTATACTCCTTATATGACGTCATTATACTATATCCCCTCCATGTATACTCCTTATATGACATCATTATACTATATCCCCTCCATGTATACTCCTTATATGACATCATTATACTATATCCCCTCCATGTATACTCCTTATATGACGTCATTATACTATATCCCCTCCATGTATACTCCTTATATGACATCATTATACTATATCCCCTCCATGTATACTCCTTATATGACATCATTATACTATATCACCTCCATGTATACTCCTTATATGACGTCATTACACTATATCCCCTCCATGTATACTCCTTATATGACATCATTATACCATATCCCCTCCATGTATACTCCTTATGTGACATCATTATACTATATCCCCTCCATGTATACTCCTTATATGACGTTATTACACTATATCCCCTCATGTATACTCCTTATATGACGTTATTACACTATATCCCCTCCATGTATACTCCTTATATGACATCATTATACCATATCCCCTCCATGTATACTCCTTATATGACGTCATTATACTATATCCCCTCCATGTAAACTCCTTATATGACGTCATTATACCATATCCCCTCCATGTATACTCCTTATATGACGTCATTATACCATATCCCCTCCATGTAAACTCCTTATACGACGTCATTATACTATATCCCCTCCATGTATACTCCTTATATGACATCATTACACTATATCCCCCCCATGTATACTCCTTATATGACATCATTATACCATATCTCCTCCATGTATACTCCTTATATGACATCATTATACTATATCACCTCCATGTATACTCCTTATATGACGTCATTACACTATATCCCCTCCATGTATACTCCTTATATGATATCATTATACCATATCCCCTCCATGTATACTCCTTATATGACATCATTATACTATATCCCCTCCATGTATACTCCTTATACGACATCATTATACTATATCCCCTACATGTATACTCCTTATATGACGTTATTACACTATATCCCCTCCATGTATACTCCTTATATGACGTCATTATACCATATCCCCTCCATGTATACTCCTTATATGACGTCATTATACCATATCCCCTCCATGTATACTCCTTATATGACATCATTATACCATATCCCCTCCATGTATACTCCTTATATGACATCATTATACCATATCCCCTCCATGTATACTCCTTATATGACGTCATTATACCATATCCCCTCCATGGAAACTCCTTATACGACGTCATTATATTATATCCCCTCCATGTATACTCCTTATATGACGTCATTACACTATATCCCCCCCATGTATACTCCTTATATGACATCATTATACCATATCACCTCCATGTATACTCCTTATATGGCGTTATTACACTGTATCCCCTCCATGTATACTCCTTATATGACATCATAATACTATATCCCCTCCATGTATACTCCTTATATGACGTCATTACACTATATCTCCTCCATGTATACTCCTTATATAACGTCATTACACTATATCCCCTCCATGTATACTCCTTATATGACGTCATTACACTATATCCCCTCCATGTATACACCTTATATGACGTTATTACACTATATCCCCTCCATGTATACTCCTTATATGACGTCATTATACTATATCCCCTCCGTGTATACTCATTATATGACATCATTATACCATATCATCTCCATGTATACTTCTTATACGACGTCATTATACCATATCTCCTCCATGTATACTCCTTATACGACGTCATTCTACCATATCACCTCCATGTATACTCCTTATATGACGTCATTATACCATATCCCCTCCATGTATACTCCTTATATGACGTCATTATACCATATCACCTCCATGTATACTCCTTATATGACATCATTATACCATATCACCTCCATGTATACTCCTAATATGACGTCATTATACTATATCCCCTCCATGTATACTCCTTATATGACATCATTATACCATATCCCCTCCATGTATACTCCTTATATGACGTCATTATACCATATCACCTCCATGTATACTCCTTATATGACTTCATTATACTATATCCCCTCCATGTATACTCCTTATATGACGTCATTATACCATATCCCCTACATGTATACTCCTTATATGACGTTATTACACTATATCCCCTCCATGTATACTCCTTATATCACATCATTATACCATATCCCCTCCATGTATACTCCTTATATGACGTCATTATACCATATCCCCTCCATGTATACTCCTTATATGACGTCATTATACTATATCCCCTCCATGTATACTCCTTATATGACTTCATTATACTATATCCCCTCCATGTATACTCCTTATATGACGTCATTATACCATATCCCCTACATGTATACTCCTTATATGACGTTATTACACTATATCCCCTCCATGTATACTCCTTATATCACATCATTATACCATATCCCCTCCATGTATACTCCTTATATGACGTCATTACACTATATCCCCTCCATGTATACTCCTTATATGACATCATTATACCATATCACCTCCATGTATACTCCTTATATGATGTCATTATACCATATCCCCTCCATGTATACTCCTTATATGACGTCATTACACTATATCCCCTCCATGTATACTCCTTATATGACATCATTATACCATATCACCTCCATGTATATTCCTTATATGACGTCATTACACTATATCACCTCCATGTATACTCCTTATATGACGTTATTACACTATATCCCCTCCATGTATACTCCTTATACGATGTCATTCTACCATATCACCTCCATGTATACTCCTTATATGACATCATTATACCATATCACCTCCATGTATACTCCTTATATGACGTTATTACACTATATCCCCTCCATGTATACTCCTTATATGACGTCATTATACCATATCACCTCCATGTATACTCCTTATATGACTTCATTATACTATATCCCCTCATGTATACTCCTTATATGACGTCATTATACCATATCACCTCCATGTATACTCCTTATATGACTTCATTATACTATATCCCCTCCATGTATACTCCTTATATGACGTCATTATACCATATCACCTCCATGTATACTCCTTATATGACGTCATTATATCATATCACCTCCATGTATACTCCTTATATGACTTCATTATACTATATCCCCTCCATGTATACTCCTTATATGACGTCATTACACTATATCCCCTCATGTATACTCCTTATACGATGTCATTCTACCATATCACCTCCATGTATACTCCTTATATGACGTCATTATACCATATCCCCTCCATGTATACTCCTTATATGACGTCATTACACTATATCCCCCCCATGTATACTCCTTATATGACGTCATTATACCATATCCCCTCCATGTATACTCCTTATATGACGTCATTACACTATATCCCCCCCATGTATACTCCTTATATGACATCATTATACCATATCCCCTCCATGTATACTCCTTATATGACGTCATTACACTATATCCCCCCCATGTATACTCCTTATATGACGTCATTATACCATATCCCCTCCATGTATACTCCTTATATGACATCATTATACCATATCTCCTCCATGTATACTCCTTATATGACGTTATTACACTGTATCCCCTCCATGTATACTCCTTATATGACATCATAATACTATATCCCCTCCATGTATACTCCTTATATGACGTCATTACACTATATCCCCTCCATGTATACTCCTTATATGACGTCATTACACTATATCCCCTCCATGTATACTCCTTATATGACATCATTATACCATATCACCTCCATGTATACTCCTTATATGACGTAATTCTACCATATCCCCTCCATGTATACTCCTTATATGACATCATTATACCATATCCCCTCCGTGTATTCTCCTTATATGACGTCATTATACCATATCCCCTCCATGTATACTCCTTATACGACGTCATTATACCATATCCCCTCCATGTATACTCCTTATATGACGTTATTACACTATATCCCCTCCATGTATACTCCTTATATGACGTCATTATACTATATCCCCTCCATGTATACTCCTTATATGACATCATTATACCATATCCCCTCCATGTATACTCCTTATATGACGTCATTATACCATATCACCTCCGTGTATACTCCTTATACGACGTCATTATACCATATCTCCTCCATGTATACTCCTTATACGACGTCATTCTACCATATCACCTCCATGTATACTCCTTATATGACGTCATTATACCATATCCCCTCCATGTATACTCCTAATATGACGTCATTATACTATATCCCCTCCATGTATACTCCTTATATGACATCATTATACCATATCCCCTCCATGTATACTCCTTATATGACGTCATTATACCATATCCCCTCCATGTATACTCCTTATATGACGTCATTATACCATATCCCCTCCATGTATACTCCTTATATCACATCATTATACCATATCCCCTCCATGTATACTCCTTATATGACGTCATTACACTATATCCCCTCCATGTATACTCCTTATATGACATCATTATACCATATCACCTCCATGTATACTCCTTATATGACGTCATTATACTATATCCCCTCCATGTATACTCCTTATATGACATCATTATACCATATCACCTCCATGTATATTCCTTATATGACGTCATTACACTATATCACCTCCATGTATACTCCTTATATGACGTTATTACACTATATCCCCTCCATGTATACTCCTTATACGATGTCATTCTACCATATCACCTCCATGTATACTCCTTATATGACATCATTATACCATATCACCTCCATGTATACTCCTTATATGACGTCATTATACCATATCACCTCCATGTATACTCCTTATATGACTTCATTATACTATATCCCCTCATGTATACTCCTTATATGACTTCATTATACTATATCCCCTCCATGTATACTCCTTATATGACGTCATTATACCATATCACCTCCATGTATACTCCTTATATGACGTCATTATATCATATCACCTCCATGTATACTCCTTATATGACTTCATTATACTATATCCCCTCCATGTATACTCCTTATATGACGTCATTACACTATATCCCCTCCATGTATACTCCTTATATGACGTCATTATACCATATCCCCTACATGTATACTCCTTATATGACGTTATTACACTACATCCCCTCCATGTATACTCCTTATATCACATCATTATACCATATCCCCTCCATGTATACTCCTTATATGACGTCATTACACTATATCCCCTCCATGTATACTCCTTATATGACATCATTATACCATATCACCTCCATGTATACTCCTTATATGACGTCATTATACTATATCCCCTCCATGTATACTCCTTATATGACATCATTATACCATATCACCTCCATGTATATTCCTTATATGACGTCATTACACTATATCACCTCCATGTATACTCCTTATATGACGTTATTACACTATATCCCCTCCATGTATACTCCTTATACGATGTCATTCTACCATATCACCTCCATGTATACTCCTTATATGACATCATTATACCATATCACCTCCATGTATACTCCTTATATGACGTCATTATACCATATCACCTCCATGTATACTCCTTATATGACTTCATTATACTATATCCCCTCATGTATACTACTTATATGACGTCATTATACCATATCACCTCCATGTATACTCCTTATATGACTTCATTATACTATATCCCCTCCATGTATACTCCTTATATGACGTCATTATACCGTATCACCTCCATGTATACTCCTTATATGACTTCATTATACTATATCCCCTCCATGTATACTCCTTATATGACGTCATTATACCATATCACCTCCATGTATACTCCTTATATGACGTCATTATATCATATTACCTCCATGTATACTCCTTATATGACTTCATTACACTATATCCCCTCCATGTATACTCCTTATATGACGTCATTACACTATATCCCCTCATGTATACTCCTTATACGATGTCATTCTACCATATCACCTCCATGTATACTCCTTATATGACGTCATTATACCATATCCCCTCATGTATACTCCTTATACGATGTCATTCTACCATATCACCTCCATGTATACTCCTTATATGACGTCATTATACCATATCCCCTCCATGTATACTCCTTATATGACGTCATTACACTATATCCCCCCCATGTATACTCCTTATATGACGTCATTATACCATATCCCCTCCATGTATACTCCTTATATGACGTCATTACACTATATCCCCCCCCATGTATACTCCTTATATGACATCATTATACCATATCTCCTCCATGTATACTCCTTATATGACGTTATTACACTGTATCCCCTCCATGTATACTCCTTATATGACATCATAATACTATATCCCCTCCATGTATACTCCTTATATGACGTCATTACACTATATCCCCTCCATGTATACTCCTTATATGACGTCATTACACTATATCCCCTCCATGTATACTCCTTATATGACATCATTATACCATATCACCTCCATGTATACTCCTTATATGACGTAATTCTACCATATCCCCTCCATGTATACTCCTTATATGACATCATTATACCATATCCCCTCCGTGTATTCTCCTTATATGACGTCATTATACCATATCCCCTCCATGTATACTCCTTATACGACGTCATTATACCATATCCCCTCCATGTATACTCCTTATATGACGTTATTACACTATATCCCCTCCATGTATACTCCTTATATGACGTCATTATACTATATCCCCTCATGTATACTACTTATATGACGTCATTATACCATATCACCTCCATGTATACTCCTTATATGACTTCATTATACTATATCCCCTCCATGTATACTCCTTATATGACGTCATTATACCGTATCACCTCCATGTATACTCCTTATATGACTTCATTATACTATATCCCCTCCATGTATACTCCTTATATGACGTCATTATACCATATCACCTCCATGTATACTCCTTATATGACGTCATTATATCATATCACCTCCATGTATACTCCTTATATGACTTCATTACACTATATCCCCTCCATGTATACTCCTTATATGACGTCATTACACTATATCCCCTCATGTATACTCCTTATACGATGTCATTCTACCATATCACCTCCATGTATACTCCTTATATGACGTCATTATACCATATCCCCTCATGTATACTCCTTATACGATGTCATTCTACCATATCACCTCCATGTATACTCCTTATATGACGTCATTATACCATATCCCCTCCATGTATACTCCTTATATGACGTCATTACACTATATCCCCCCCATGTATACTCCTTATATGACGTCATTATACCATATCCCCTCCATGTATACTCCTTATATGACGTCATTACACTATATCCCCCCCCATGTATACTCCTTATATGACATCATTATACCATATCTCCTCCATGTATACTCCTTATATGACGTTATTACACTGTATCCCCTCCATGTATACTCCTTATATGACATCATAATACTATATCCCCTCCATGTATACTCCTTATATGACGTCATTACACTATATCCCCTCCATGTATACTCCTTATATGACGTCATTACACTATATCCCCTCCATGTATACTCCTTATATGACATCATTATACCATATCACCTCCATGTATACTCCTTATATGACGTAATTCTACCATATCCCCTCCATGTATACTCCTTATATGACATCATTATACCATATCCCCTCCGTGTATTCTCCTTATATGACGTCATTATACCATATCCCCTCCATGTATACTCCTTATACGACGTCATTATACCATATCCCCTCCATGTATACTCCTTATATGACGTTATTACACTATATCCCCTCCATGTATACTCCTTATATGACGTCATTATACTATATCCCCTCCATGTATACTCCTTATATGACATCATTATACCATATCCCCTCCATGTATACTCCTTATATGACGTCATTATAC
Source organism: Leptodactylus fuscus (assembly GCF_031893055.1). NCBI lineage: Eukaryota > Metazoa > Chordata > Amphibia > Anura > Leptodactylidae > Leptodactylus > Leptodactylus fuscus. The sequence goes on along the minus strand of NC_134265.1, from coordinate 369,894,241 downwards.
CATATCACCTCCGTGTATACTCCTTATACGACGTCATTATACCATATCTCCTCCATGTATACTCCTTATACGACGTCATTCTACCATATCACCTCCATGTATACTCCTTATATAACATCATTATACCATATCCCCTCCATGTATACTCCTTATATAACATCATTATACCATATCCCCTCCATGTATACTCCTTATATGACATCATTATACCATATCCCCTCCATGTATACTCCTTATATGACTTCATTATACCATATCTCCTCCATGTATACTCCTTATATCACATCATTATACCATATCCCCTCCATGTATACTCCTTATATGACGTCATTACACTATATCCCCTCCATGTATACTCCTTATATGACATCATTATACCATATCCCCTCCATGTATACTCCTTATATGACTTCATTATACCATATCCCCTCCATGTATACTCCTTATATGACTTCATTATACCATATCCCCTCCATGTATACTCCTTATATGACATCATTATACTATATCACCTCCATGTATACTCCTTATATGACGTTATTACACTATATCCCCTCCATGTATACTCCTTATATGACTTCATTATACTATATCCCCTCCATGTATACTCCTTATACGACATCATTATACCATATCACCTCCATGTATACTCCTTATATGACTTCATTATACTATATCCCCTCATGTATACTCCTTATATGACATCATTATACTATATCACCTCCATGTATACTCCTTATATGACTTCATTATACTATATCCCCTCCATGTATACTCCTTATATGACGTCATTATACCATATCACCTCCATGTATACTCCTTATATGACGTCATTATATCATATCACCTCCATGTATACTCCTTATATGACTTCATTATACTATATCCCCTCCATGTATACTCCTTATATGACGTCATTACACTATATCCCCTCATGTATACTCCTTATACGATGTCATTCTACCATATCCCCTCCATGTATACTCCTTATATGACGTCATTATACCATATCACCTCCATGTATACTCCTTATATGACTTCATTATACTATATCCCCTCCATGTATACTCCTTATATGACGTCATTATACCATATCCCCTCCATGTATACTCCTTATATGACTTCATTATACTATATCCCCTCCATGTATACTCCTTATATGACATCATTATACTATATCCCCTCCATGTATACTCCTTATACGACATCATTATACCATATCACCTCCATGTATACTCCTTATATGACTTCATTATACTATATCCCCTCCATGTATACTCCTTATATGACATCATTACACTATATCACCTCCATGTATACTCCTTATATGACGTCATTATACTATATCCCCTCATGTATACTCCTTATATGACGTTATTACACTATATCCCCTCCATGTATACTCCTTATACGATGTCATTCTACCATATCACCTCCATGTATTCTCCTTATATGACATCATTATACCATATCCCCTCCATGTATACTCCTTATATGGCTTCATTATACTATATCCCCTCCATGTATACTCCTTATATGACATCATTATACTATATCCCCTCCATGTATACTTTTTATACGACATCATTATACCATATCACCTCCATGTATACTCCTTATATGACATCATTATACTATATCCCCTCCATGTATACTCCTTATATGACATCATTATACTATATCCCCTCCATGTATACTCCTTATACGACATCATTATACCATATCCCCTCCATGTATACTCCTAATATGATGTCATTATACTATATCCCCTCCATGTATACTCCTTATATAACATCATTATACCATATCCCCTCCATGTATACTCCTTATATAACATCATTATACCATATCCCCTCAATGTATACTCCTTATATGACATCATTATACCATATCCCCTCCATGTATACTCCTTATATGACTTCATTATACCATATCCCCTCCATGTATACTCCTTATATGACATCATTATACTATATCACCTCCATGTATACTCCTTATATGACGTTATTACACTATATCCCCTCCATGTATACTCCTTATATGACTTCATTATACTATATCCCCTCCATGTATACTCCTTATACGACATCATTATACCATATCACCTCCATGTATACTCCTTATATGACTTCATTATACTATATCCCCTCATGTATACTCCTTATATGACATCATTATACTATATCACCTCCATGTATACTCCTTATATGACGTTATTACACTATATCCCCTCCATGTATACTCCTTATATGACTTCATTATACTATATCCCCTCCATGTATACTCCTTATACGACATCATTATACCATATCACCTCCATGTATACTCCTTATATGACTTCATTATACTATATCCCCTCCATGTATACTCCTTATATGACGTTATTACACTATATCCCCTCCATGTATACTCCTTATACGATGTCATTCTACCATATCACCTCCATGTATACTCCTTATACGACATCATTATACCATATCACCTCCATGTATACTCCTTATATGACGTCATTATACTATATCCCCTCATGTATACTCCTTATATGACGTTATTACACTATATCCCCTCCATGTATACTCCTTATACGATGTCATTCTACCATATCACCTCCATGTATTCTCCTTATATGACATCATTATACCATATCCCCTCCATGTATACTCCTTATATGGCTTCATTATACTATATCCCCTCCATGTATACTCCTTATATGACATCATTATACTATATCCCCTCCATGTATACTTTTTATACGACATCATTATACCATATCACCTCCATGTATACTCCTTATATGACATCATTATACTATATCCCCTCCATGTATACTCCTTATATGACATCATTATACTATATCCCCTCCATGTATACTCCTTATACGACATCATTATACCATATCCCCTCCATGTATACTCCTAATATGATGTCATTATACTATATCCCCTCCATGTATACTCCTTATATAACATCATTATACCATATCCCCTCCATGTATACTCCTTATATAACATCATTATACCATATCCCCTCCATGTATACTCCTTATATGACATCATTATACCATATCCCCTCCATGTATACTCCTTATATGACTTCATTATACCATATCCCCTCCATGTATACTCCTTATATGACATCATTATACTATATCACCTCCATGTATACTCCTTATATGACGTTATTACACTATATCCCCTCCATGTATACTCCTTATATGACTTCATTATACTATATCCCCTCCATGTATACTCCTTATACGACATCATTATACCATATCACCTCCATGTATACTCCTTATATGACTTCATTATACTATATCCCCTCATGTATACTCCTTATATGACATCATTATACTATATCACCTCCATGTATACTCCTTATATGACGTTATTACACTATATCCCCTCCATGTATACTCCTTATATGACTTCATTATACTATATCCCCTCCATGTATACTCCTTATACGACATCATTATACCATATCACCTCCATGTATACTCCTTATATGACTTCATTATACTATATCCCCTCCATGTATACTCCTTATATGACGTTATTACACTATATCCCCTCCATGTATACTCCTTATACGATGTCATTCTACCATATCACCTCCATGTATACTCCTTATATGACATCATTATACTATATCACCTCCATGTATACTCCTTATATGACATCATTATACTATATCACCTCCATGTATACTCCTTATATGACATCATTATCCATTTCAGTACCGGGCCAATTTGTGGTCCAGGCAAAGAGAAAAGAAAGAGGAGCTGCCATGGGCACTGGTCTGGCCCTGAGCTATGCAAATCTGTCCATGGCCAATTTTGAGACTATCTATATTTTCTCTGGTCACCCAACATCAAATATTATAAAAGATCTAGTGATGACTTGCTATTCATTTGGGCGGGGTCTCTGGACAGTTTTGACGCTTATTGTCACTATCTCAACAACAATACCCTTGGAATTGGAACTCTCTGGAAAATCTCATGAGACGACTATTGAATACCCCGATCTCCTCCTCATCAGCGAGGGTGGTCGTGTCTGTACAGAAACTTACTTCCAGGACGTTGATTGCAACAATTTGCTGCATTTCAATAGTCTCCAGTATGCAGAACGGAAGCAGAACATTCCTTTTGGACAGTTCTGTCGCCTTAGATGGAACTGTACTCGAGACGATGATGACACCAAGCAATGTGCTGTTCTAGTAAACCGTATCCCTGTCAGACCATCCAAGCAGCCAAAGATAAAGCAGCAGGCAACATGGCCCAGGCCGACTGTCTGGTATCCCATCCTAAGACGTTGGACAAAGATTCTCATTGCAATTTCATGACAACGTCCGGTTCGGTTCATAAGGAGATATACGGGGGATTTGGAATAAGCAGTGGCATGTCGTCCTGCACGAGCCCTTCCTCGGAGGCATGCTGCCTGTCACACCAGCCCAAATCCCTAAAATAGCACTGAGCAGGCTCAATCCGATAAATAGGTGCAATAGTGCACTGAGCACAAGTGCTCCAGATGTGGTGGCAAGACGTGTAAGTGTTGTTCATCCATCAGTCGGCGCCTTGCCTGCGTACACAGCTTCACTACTTACATTTCATCTAAGGCTCCATCTAGGCTGCTCGTCCTCTTGGCTGATCTATGTGCTGCTGTGCCCTTGTGGCCGCACAATTAGATGTTTAAAGGGATCCTATTAAGAAAGTCTCTTCTTCTCCTACCTTTACATGTCTTCTCCGGGCCGCCGTTCCGTAGCAATCCTGGTTTTCGGCGGTATGCAAATGAGTTCTCTCGCAGCACTGGGGGCGTCCCCAATGCTGTGAGAGAACCCTCCAGCGCCGCCTCCATCTTCTTCAGGAACGGGCTCTCTTCACGTGTTTTTCTGGCGGTGGCTTCAAAGTTCTAGGCCTTGGGTAGCCGACTGCGCATGCCCGCCGGCCACAAGAAAATTGCTGCTTACAATATGGTGTAAGCAGCCATTTTCTTGTGGCCCGCGGGCATGCGCAGTCCGCTCCACAAGGCCTAGAAGTTTGAAGCCACCACCAGAAGAAGACGCGAAGAGAGCCCGTTCCAGACAAAGATGGAGGTGACGCTGGAGGGTTCTCTCGCAGCATTGGGGACGCCCTCAGTGCTGTTTGAACGCTGGGGCCCGCCCCCAGTGCTGCGAGAGAACTCATTTGCATACCAACGAAAACCCAGATTTCTATGGAACGGCGGCGCGGAGAAGATATCTAATGGTAGGAGAAGAAGAGACTTTCTTAAAGGGATTCTACCGTTAAAAATCTTTTTTTCTGTGGCTAACACGTCGGAATAGCCTTTAGAAAGGCTATTCGTCTCTTACCTTTAGATGGGATCTCCGCCGCGCCGTTCCTTAGTAATACCGTTTTTTTAATGGTATGTAAATTAGTTCTTTGGCAGCGATGGGGGTGGGCCCCAGCGCTGAAAATGCGATGAGGGCGTCCCCACCGCTGCCTGAGAACAGGATCCTGCGCCGCCTCTATCTGCTGCTGGATCCTCCCCTTCTTTCTTCGTCTTTCTTCAGCGGCTTCACCTCTGTCAGCTCTGACACTAGTAGAGCCGACTACGCATGCGCGGCCATAGATCAGAGGCCACAATTGCGCGCATGCACAGTTGGCTCTACTAGTGTCTCAGTGGCAGAGCCAACTGCGCAGGCGTCAGAAGAAAGAAGGGGAGGATCCAGCAGAAGACAGAGGCGGCACAGCAGTGTCAGCTTGATCTGACACCGCTCCTAGTCTATTCATACCTCTCTGGCGGATTTGCGCAGGTGCATCACGTCAGGCGGCATCGGCTTTCTCTGTTGCCTCCCCTGAGTCAGTACTTTGAGGATTGCGCATGCGCAGCACTCCAGACTCCTCCACTCCCTTAGGGCCCGTTCACACAGGCACAGAGGGGGCGGACTATGGCACGGAATCCACGTCATAATCCGCCCCCTCACAATGGTGGTCTATGGAGACCGCTCGCAATCTTTTTTCCGTGAGTGCCAACGTGCCGCTCACAGAAAAAAAGTAGTGAGCTGGCCTTTCTTCAGGCAGATTCTGCGGCTCATTGAGCCTCGGTGTCCGCCTCGCGCCAGCACCCTCTGGACCATTCATTTTGGGCCTACTCCGGAGCAGGAAACCGCGATTAAAAGTCACGGCAAGCGTCAAAATCAGAACCAAAATACGTTATTACACACACATGCGAACTAAGCCTTATGCTGTTGTTCAGAGTGAGTGCCGAACACAGCCGACGCGATTGCGCATGGCCTTTGGCACACTCATGCCCATTCACATCGAATGGGACGCTGAAGACATGATTGGCGCTGGTGATAGGAATATATGCGGAACTTGATATTTAAGGATTTGGCAATTGCCACTTCTGTACGCCGTCACTTAAAGGGATCCTATCAGTCAGACACAATTTTTTGTAGGTACCACGTCAGAATAGCCTTAAGAAAGGCTACTCGTCTCCTACCTTTTGTCGTCTTCTCTGCGCCACCGTTCGTCTACAATCCCGGTTCTTGACGGTATGTAAATGAGTTCTTTCGCAGCACTGGGGGCGGACCCTAGTGCTCAGACAGCACTGGGGGCGGCCCCAATGCTGTGAGAGAACTCTCTCCAGCGCCCCCTCCTCTTCTTCAGCACCATCATCTTCAGCCTCTTCTGGCAGTGGCTTGTAACTTCTAAGGCTTCGGGCAGAGTGGACTGCGCATGTCCACAGGCCACGAGAAAATGGCCGCTTGCACAGCGCCATTATCTTTTTTGCCTAGAAACGACCCTGCTGCCTTCCCTGAAGACTCTCTTATCTGCTCATAGGACCCGCACACCGTGTCACCTACCCTCCCCAACTTGCCACCACTGTGACATACTTATGTGGGGGAAAGGCATTATTGTTTGTGGGGGAACCCCTTAACACTCGTTCACATGTGGAATATAAAGAGAAATTAAGGCAGCCTTCCGCCTCAGCCCTCTCCGTTTTCTGACTCCCTCCTTTCACTTGCTGGTTAGGCTTAGCGGAGTGGCTCACAATGCGGGCCCTGTGGTTGATCAGCAGCGGAATCGGCAGGATGATCGAGCAGGAAACATCTGGGGGGAGCGCCATTATCATTTTTGCCTAGAAACGACCCTGCTGCCTTCCCTGAAGACTCTCTTATCTGCTCAGAGGACATATCCTGGAGCATTGAGCTGTGCGATCAGTGTCAGGTTCAGCAGCGGCGCCAGCTACATGAAGGTGTTACACAGACTCTACAGCAGCAAAATGGTGGGGAAATTTTCAATGAAGCTTTTAGAAAGTTGCTTGAAAGGAAGGTCAGCAGATAAACCGAATGCCAGGACCTTGTAGAGGGGATTCTACAGTTTCCATATACCCCAATGGTATTCAGCTGTGGAGCCCCAACATCATGTAAATTACCTGGGCAATACTGTCCTGTGCTAGAGGGGGCTTAGACCTCACCAGACACCGGGGGCCTACATGTGACCGCCATCTGAATGGTCTCTGGTAATCTGGAATTTTTTCCGATAATCTGGATTTGTCTCTAGCAATCTGAAATAGTTTCTATAATCTGGAATTATCTGTGATAATCTGGATTTGTCTCTGGTTATCTGGAATAATCTTTGATAATCCAGAATTGGCTATGATAATTTGATTCACAGACAGTCTATGGGACTTTGGAGCACATAATAGATGAGATAATTGCTCGCAGATGTTCCGGTTTTGGCTCGGCGCTCCGATCTCTGCCATTTCCCACATGTAATTTGTGAATTATGGTGCTTTTTATTTACCACAATGAATCCGGGGCGGTTATAATAGCAGAGAAGTCTCCTAGGGCAGATTATCCATAATTAATAGATCATCTGCTTGTCACGTCCCGTATCACAGCCGCTGGAGATTAACTCTTCAGGTGACCGCACCATTTTTTTATTTTTTTTTTGGGAAATGAGGCAGAGGAGCCGGGGTGAGTCAGGAGAGCCGGGGTGAGGCAGAGGAGCCGGGGTGAGGCAGAGGAGCCGGGGTGAGGGTAAGGCAGAGGAGCCGGGGTGAGGCAGAGGAGCCGGGGTGAGGGTAAGGCAGAGGAGCCGGGGTGAGGCAGAGGAGCCGGGGTGAAGCAGAGGAGCCGGGGTGAAGCAGAGGAGCCGGGGTGAGGCAGAGGAGCCGGGGTGAGGGTAAGGCATGGGAGCCGGGGTGAGGCAGAGGAGCCGGGGTGAAGCAGAGGAGCCGGGGTGAGATAGAGTAGAGGAGCCAGGGTGAGGAAGAGGAGCCGGGGTGAGGTAGAGGAGCCGGGGTGAGGTAGAGGAGCCGGGTTGAGGTAGAGGAGTCGGGGTGAGAAAGAAGAGCCGGGGTGAGGTAGAGGAGCCGGGGTGAGGTAGAGGAGTCGGGGTGAGGTAGAGGAGCCGGGGTGAGGTAGAGGAGAGGAGCCGGGGTGAGAAAGAGGAGCCGGGGTGAGAAAGAGGAGCCGGGGTGAGGCAGAGGAGCCGGGGTGAGGCAGGAGAGCCGGGGTGAGGCAGAGAAGCCGGGGTGAGGCAGGAGAGCCGGGGTGAGGCAGAGAAGCCGAGGTGAGGCAGAGAAGCTGAGGTGAGGCAGAAGAGCCAGGGTGAGGCAGAAGAGTCGGGGTGAGGCAGAGCAGAGGAGCCGGGGTGAAACAGAGCAGAGGAGCTGGGGTGAGACAGAGCAGAGGAGCCGGGGTGAGACAGAGCAGAGGAGCCGTAGTGAGGCAGAGGAGCCGGGGTGAGGCAGAGGAGCCGGGGTGAGGCAGGAGAGCCGGGGTGAGGCAGGAGAGTCGGGGTGAGGCAGAGAAGCCGAGGTGAGGCAGAAGAGCCGGGGTGAGGCAGAAGAGCCAGGGTGAGGCAGAAGAGCCGGGGTGAGGCAGAAGAGTCGGGGTGAGGCAGAGCAGAGGAGCCGGGGTGAGACAGAGCAGAGGAGCCGGGGTGAGACAGAGCAGAGGAGCCGGGGTGAGACAGAGCAGAGGAGCCGTAGTGAGGCAGAGGACCCAGGGTGAGGTAGAGGAGTCGGGGTGAGGCAGAGGACCCAGGGTGAGGTAGAGGAGCCGGGGTGAGGCAGAGGAGCCGGGGTGAGGCAGAGGAGCTGGGGTGAGGCAGAGGACCCAGGGTGAGGCAGAGGACCCAGGGTGAGGCAGAGGAGTCGGGGTGAGGCAGAGGACCCAGGGTGAGGTAGAGGAGCCGGGATGAGGTAGAGGAGCCGGGGTGAGGCAGAAGAGCCGAGGTGAGGCAGAAGAGCCGAGGTGAAGCAGAAGAGCCGGGATGAGGCAGAGGAGCCGGGGTGAGGCAGAGGAGCCGAGGTGAGGCACAAGAGCCGGGGTGAGGTAGAGGAGCCGGGGTGAGGCAGAAGAGCCAAGGTGAAGCAGAAGAGCTGAGGTGAGGCAGAAGAGCCGGGGTGAGGTAGAGGAGCCGGGGTGAGGAAGAAGAGCCGGGGTGAGGCAGAAGAGCTGGGGTGAGGTAGAGGAGCCGGGGTGAGGCAGGAGAGTCGGGGTGAGGCAGGAGAGTCGGGGTGAGGCAGAGGAGCCGAGGTGAGGCAGAAGAGCCGGGGTGAGGCAGCAGAGTCGGGGTGAGGCAGAGAAGCCGGGGTGAGATAGATGAGCTGAGGTGAGGTAGGCAATTCAGAATGAGGTGAGATGAATGAAGAGTCCCTGGAGGTCCGCCAGGTGTCCATTGTTATTATACTGAAAGCTGTGGAGGAAAAGATCGTCTGTGCAGGAATTTTTACCCACCAATTTTAGGTGGACGCTGTGGCCCCTACAGAGACTCTGGTGCAGATGTGAATGTAGCCTAGGCTAGTATTCACACATATGGATTTACGGAACGCCCTTCTGACCATAGAGCACTACGGTACCGGCACCGTAAGCTGTTTACACCGGGCACAGATCGAGAAAGCCGACAGTGCGCTGAATTCAGCGCACTGTCGGCTTTCTGGCAGTATATAACACTGCATGTGCCCAAAAGTGGTGAAAGGTCCTCTTTAAGTGAATTTTTCAGCTCGTAGAAAAAAATAAGTGTCATTGCTTCACCTGGCAGAAAAAAGTATTCCAGAAAGTATGAAGGGGCCCGGCAGCAGTCCTGTGTAAGGAAAGAAGCGGGACTAGACTCCTGGCTGCAGCAGTCCTGTGTAAGGAAAGATGCAGTCATGTTAAAGGGGTTCTCTACATGTTACAGGGGTTCTCTACATGTTATAGGGGTTCTCTACTGTAAGAGCAGTCATGTTACAGGGGTTCTCTACATGTTACAGGGGTTCTCTACATGTTATAGGGGTTCTGTACTGTAAGAGCAGTCATGTTACAGGGGTTCTCTACATGTTACAGGGGTTCTCTACATGTTACAGGGGTTCTCTACATGTTATAGGGGTTCTCTACTGTAAGAGCAGTCATATTACAGGGGTTCTCTACATGTTACAGGGGTTCTCTAGATGTTACAGGGCTTCTCTACATGTTACAGGGGTTCTCTACATGTTATAGGGCTTCTCTACATGTTACATGGGTTCTCTACATGTTATAGGGCTTCTCTATATGTTACAGGGCTTCTCTACATGTTACAGGGGTTCTCTAAATGTTACAAGGTTTCTCGACATGTTACAGGGGTTCTCTACATGTTACAGGGTTTCTCGACATGTTATAGAGGTTTTCTACTGTAAGAAAGGTCATGTTACAGGGGTTCTCTACATGTTATAGGGCTTCTCTACATGTTACATGGGTTCTCTACATGTTACAGGGGTTCTCTACATGTTACATGGGTTCTCTACATGTTATAGGGCTTCTCTACATGTTACAGTGGTTCTCTACATGTTACAGGGGTTCTCTACTGTAAGAGCAGTCATGTTACAGGGGTTCTCTACATGTTATAGGGGTTCTCTACATGTTACAGGGCTTCTCTACATGTTATAGGGCTTCTCTACATGTTACAGGGGTTCTCTACATGTTATAGGGGTTCTCTACTGTAAGAGCAGTCATGTTATAGGGGTTCTCTACATGTTACAGGGGTTCTCTACATGTTACAGGGGTTCTCTACATGTTACAGGGGTTTTCTACATGTTACAGGGGTTCTCTACATGTTACAGGAGTTCTCTACATGTTACAGGGGTTCTCTACATGTTACAGGGGTTCTCTACATGTTACAGGGGTTTTCTACATGTTACAGGGGTTCTCTACATGTTACAGGGGTTCTCTACATGTTACAGGAGTTCTCTACTGTAAGAGCAGTCACCCTATAGAGTTTCTAGCTTTCCGCTGGTCAGTGGTTCGGATTCCTGCGTCTCATTTTCTGCTCCGCAGGGGGTTAGGAGTGACTGTGGGGGTGACAATCCTACTACTAATATTATACATGTGACAGTTTGGATGTTTGTTCCTCAATCACATAAACCACTGAGCGGATTTGGATGAGATTTGACCCAAAGATACTCTGTAACCTGGAGTAACACATTGGCTACTTTGTATCCCGGTAAATGACATGGCTTCACTACTGTTCTGGATTTATGGTCACATACTATATTACATGTCCCATAGATACTCTGTAACCTGGAGTAACACATCGGCTACTTTGTATCCCGGTAAATGACATGGCTTCACTACTGTTCTGGATTTATGGTCACATACTATATTACATGTCCCATAGATACTCTATAACCTGGAGTAACACATCGGCTACTTTGTATTCCGGTAAATGACATGGCTTCACTACTGTTCTGGATTTATGGTCACATACTATATTATATGTCCCATAGATACTCTGTAACCTGGAGTAACACATTGGCTACTTTGTATCTGGGTACATGACATGGCTTCACTACTGTTCTGGATTTATGGTCACATACTATATTACACTGCTCCTGCAGCCGCTTATCTCAGCTCCCAGGTCTGTTATCTCTCTATGTAACACTCAGCTAACCCTCAGTCCATTGTGTACAAGCATCTGCATATTATCTGATCTGCTCCAGGCAGTGCTGACACACTGGAGGGGAAATCACCTTTACTGCACATTGGCAGTTTGCTGATATTAAACATGGCGGGAAAAAGAAAATTAATTTGTCACAAACAACGAGATCTATGAAGGAGCCAGAAGTCACAGAGTTCTCCTCAAGCGGAGCTGACGAGGATCATCGACGCCAACAACACCCTCATTATATGGCGTCCCAGCGAGCTGCTGAGATACCGGAACAATCACAGGCACGGTGCGAGGAATGAGTTCAGCAGCAGGACAGCTTAAGAGCTGCCGAAACGCCGGAGCAGGCAAACCATGGACGGCAGCAATTTGCGGAATATAGGCGGATCATCGACGCCAACAACACGCAGACGAGGTCACGGGCAGAGTCTTGTATCTCATGTAACCTGTTTGTAGTGAGGACAATACTGAATGGCTAGGAAACGGAAACCTGATGATGTCATCACCATCTTCCAGTTACCATGGCAACTGGCAAGTTCCATTTATAAAAGTTACAATACAAACAAAACCGCGTTGTGGAGCGACGTCCCGAGCGACGTCCCGAGCGGCCGAGACGTTCCCGCTATCACATGACCTGCGGAGGACAATCACTGCTTTATATCTGACGCCAAAAGCTGGCTCAGGAGTCCACGGCACAGCAGATGGCCACCACTAGCCGGCGCCAGCGACTCCTCACGAGGTGTTGTGGGGTCACAGGCCAAACATGACAGGAGGCGTGACTTATAGAAGACGAAGCCTGGGAGGGGTCACATGGACAGTAATATAGTAGTCACCGACCGAGCATCATGAGGTCACACAAGACCAAATAACAAGGAGGGGCGGAGCCATAGCTGGGGTGGGGCCTGCGTGCCTATCAGTAATTAGTATTCCTGCGCTATGCTGACGAGGCACAAGAGGCCGAAACAGCGCTGGCCATAGCTGGGAATCTGCTCCTCTTGGTATAGAAATACTAATTTGGCAATAAACCCGGCACCATGTCAGTAGGCTTATTCACTGAGTCAGGCATGATGTTACGGGGGCTGCCCCTAGAGGGCGCCATACAGAGGCACGGCTCTCCTAATTACATCCAGGAGAAGAGATTTACATATATCAGTATAATAGAGATGCCAGGATCTGTACTATTACCAACAAAAACAGCAACGGCTCTGTAACACCAACCACAAGTGGAAACCATAGGCAGGGAGGGAAAGCAAGACCGCCTACTATCCAGTATACACAGAAGACTCCCCCTAGTGGTGTGTGCAGCCAGCCAGAATATGCAACGAAGCGGAAAGCCTGCAGCAATGAAAGGGTTACTGGAGCAACTCCATATATTAACACTGCTGACACTACTGATATTAACCCCCGCAGTACTACAGGTATCCGCCCCCCCCACTGACACTGCTGATATTAACCCCTGCAGTACTACAGGTATTCCCCCCCACTGACACTGCTGATATTAACCCCCGCAGTACTACAGGTATCCCCCCCCTGCTGACACTGCTGATATTAACCCCCGCAGTACTACAGGTATCCCCCCCCCCACTGACACTGCTGATATTAACCCCCACAGTACTACAGGTATCCCCCCCCCACTGACACTGCTGATATTAACCCCCGCAGTACTACAGGTATTCCCCCCCCCTGCTGTCGCTACGGATATTAACCCCCGCAGCACTACAGGTATCCCCCCCCCTGTCATTACTGATATTAACCCCCGCAGCACTACAGGTATCCCCCCCCCCCTGTCATTACTGATATTAACCCCCGCAGCACTACAGGTATCCCCCCCCTGTCATTACTGATATTAACCCTCGCAGTACTACAGGTATCCCCCCCTGTCATTACTGATATTAACCCCCGCAGTACTACAGGTATCCCCCCCCCTGTCATTACTGATATTAACCCCCGCAGCACTACAGGTATCCCCCCCCTGCTGTCGCTACGGATATTAACCCCCGCAGTACTACAGGTATCCCCCCCTGTCATTACTGATATTAACCCCCGCAGCACTACAGGTATCCCCCCCTGTCATTACTGATATTAACCCCCGCAGCACTACAGGTATCCCCCCCCTGTCATTACTGATATTAACCCCCGCAGTACTACAGGTATCCCCCCCCTGTCATTACTGATATTAACCCCCGCAGTACTACAGGTATCCCCCCCCCTGCCATTACTGATATTAACCCCCGCGGTACTACAGGTATCCCCCCCCTGTCATTACTGATATTAACCCCCGCAGTACTACAGGTATCCCCCCCCATCATTACTGATATTAACCCTCGCAGTACTACAGGTACCCCCCCCGCTGTCATTACTGATATTAACCCCCGCAGTACTGCAGGTATCCCCCCCCCCCGCTGCCATTACTGATATTAACCCCCGCAGTACTACAGGTATCCCCCCGCTGTCATTACTGATATTAACCCTCGCAGTACTACAGGTATCCCCCCCTGTCACTACTGATATTAACCCCCGCAGTACTACAGGTATCCCCCCCCTGTCACTACTGATATTAACCCCCGCAGTACTACAGGTATCCCCCCCCCCGCTGTCACTACTGATATTAACCCCCGCAGTACTACAGGTATCTCCCCCTGTCACTACTGATATTAACCCCCGCAGTACTACAGGTATACCCCCCGCTGTCACTACTGATATTAACCCACGCAGTACTACAGGTATCCCCCCCCTGTCACTACTGATATTAACCCCCGCAGTACTACAGGTATCCCCCCCCCCGCACTATCACTACTGATATTAACCCCCGCAGTACTACAGGTATCCCCCCCCGCTGTCATTACTGATATTAACACCTGCAGTACTACAGGTATCCCCCCCGCTGACACTACTGATATTAACCCCCGCAGTACTACAGGTATCTCCCCCCCCCCGCTGTCACTACTGATATTAACCCCCGCAGTACTACAGGTATCTCCCCGCCCCCCCCTGTCACTACTGATATTAACCCCCGCAGTACTACAGGTATCCCCCCCCCTGTCACTACTGATATTAACCCCCGCAGTACTACAGGTATCCCCCCCCCCCCGCGCTATCACTACTGATATTAACCCTCGCAGTACTCCATATATTGGCATTTACTCCCTATTGATGAATGAGTTGCGCCGTTCCCTCGGACTCCTGGTTCCTGACCCTGGAGGGTATATAGGAGGATATAGATTGTGCTATATGTACCAGTGTGATTCGCCACATCACTACAATGTAGAAGCGACAACTTCCACTGACACCCCACCTTTGACAGTATTCGCCATATCTTAGTGTATGGAATATGCCGCTATTTGTTGCGCAGACCCACAGCACAGCGCCAGGTCCATACCATGTTCATGTGAGCGGCATACAGGTGCGACAATGGTCGGATTGGGCAATGCCACCAGATCAATGTCCGCACCGCCTTATCTTAGGTTGCAGACAAGGCTGTGGGTATATCTAGTGTCGGTGTATGTTGGCGCTATATACATTGTGCTCCCCGCCCCTATAGATTGCATGTCGTGGCGCTGCCACCTGGTCACTTACCCGGCTGTACGTGTGCCTCTTGCTTTGGGCCATGCTGCTGGATCTCTCCTCCTTTATTCAGCTGATTTGTTGTGATCAGACATGGCAGCCGGGGGAGTCAGCGGCTCGGGGCTGGGCTGTGCTCAGCCATGCAGATGCTGCTGTATCTACGTCTAGAGACCCCCGGCATCCTCTCCTGATGCCAGCCTGATGCTGCCCAGTGCTGACATGTCCATCCTAGTGCAGTCCAGGGCTGAGGCCCACCAGGGTCCTAGTGCCGGCCAGATAATCCAGCTCCCTGCTTTATGTGCAAATTCCAGCCCTGCGCCCGGAGAATGCAGCACTGCGCACCTATTGTGGCATCACATCCCAGGCCAGCCTGACAAGACCCTGAATAGGAGGAATGGTGCCAAGTGTCAGCGGCTCCTGGCTGCACATTAACCCTGCAAGGAACTAGTTATATCTGATACTGGGAAAGCTGGGTGACCGCCAACAAGACGGCTAAACCTGCCCAGTGACACAGTATTAACCCCTGCCGAGCTCTGCTGCTGAATCAGTCCTGGCAGTGCCATATTATAGATACCAGTGTGTACAGTGTGGTACAAAGTGTGTGGGCAGAGTGTCACCTCCTCCCCCCCTCTATGTACTATAGAGTGTAAGCTCCTGTGCTCAGCGGGTCCCTACTCCCCCCCCTTTATCTACTATAGAGTGTAAACTATGATAATCATTGGGATTCTCTCTCTCTTTCTGTGTCTCTCTCATATAAAGTGTAAGCTCTTGTGGTTAGTGGGCCCCTCCTCCCCCCCTCTCTCTATGTACTATACAGTGTAAGCTCCTGTGCTCAGCAGGCTGCTCCCCCCCCCCCCCTCTCTCAATCCCTCATAGAGTGTGAGCTCTTGTGCTCGGCGGGCCCCTCCTCCCCCTCTCCATCTATCTCTATGAGATATTGAGCATACATATAGACAGTATATATTATATCACATATATGACATCTGTGTCCATCACTTGGATTCTTATATCACACGCTGAGAACTTCTGATATCTCCGCACATGAGACCTTGTGATGTTCCGGCAGAAATGAATCAGGGCTTTGTCTCCATTGTCTATTGCGTTGTGACCCCGGGAGACCCTTGTGATGTAATAAGTGACCCTGGTCCTATTGTTTGTATCCTCACAGATTCAGTCCAGGGCAATTTATCAATGGCTGTCCTGGGGTCAGTGGCAGTGCAGGGGTTAATGGACAACCTCCGGGTGTCCAGGGGTTTATAGACCTATTCAGACACATCGGTACCTAATTTACTAATGTGGATGGCTCTAGGCTTGGTGACCTGCGCTGTATCTCACGATGCACGATGGGCATACCTCTCACTGTGGGAAGGTGAGTGTAAGTATTTTTTGTGTTAAACATTAAGGTGGAACATAATGAGGGAGGGGAACGGCATGAAACTGTGCTGAGATGGGGGGACATGAATCTGGGGGCAGAGATGGAGGGGGACATGAATCTGGGGGCAGAGATGGAGGGGGACATGAATCTGGGGGCAGAGATGGAGGGGGACATGAATCTGGGGGCAGAGATGGAGGGGGACATGAATCTGGGGGCAGAGATGGAGGGGACATGAATCTGGGGGCAGAGATGGAGGGGGACATGAATCTGGGGGCAGAGATGGAGGGGGACATGAATCTGGGGGCAGAGATGGAGGGGGACATGAATCTGGGGGCAGAGATGGAGGGGGACATGAATCTGGGGGCAGAGATGGAGGGGGACATGAATCTGGGGGCAGAGATGGAGGGGGACATGAATCTGGGGGCAGAGATGGAGAGGACATGAATCTGGGGGCAGAGATGGAGAGGACGTGAATCTGGGGGCAGAGATGGGGGAGATGAATCTGGGGGCAGAGATGGAGGGGACATGAATCTGGGGGCAGAGATGGAGGGGACATGAATCTGGGGGCAGAGATGGGGGACATGAATCTGGGGGCAGAGATGGAGGGGACATGAATCTGGGGCAGAGATGGGGGGGACATGAATCTGGGGGCAGAGATGGGGGGGACATGAATCTGGGGGCAGAGATGGAGGGGACATGAATCTGGGGGCAGAGATGGAGAGGACATGAATCTGGGGGCAGAGATGGGGGGGACATGAATCTGGGGGCAGAGATGGGGGGGACATGAATCTGGGGGCAGAGATGGGGGGGACATGAATCTGGGGGCAGAGATGGGGGGACATGAATCTGGGGGCAGAGATGGAGGGGACATGAATCTGGGGGCAGAGATGTGGGACATGAATCTGGGGGCAGAGATGGGGAGGACATGAATCTGGGGGCAGAGATGTGGGACATGAATCTGGGGGCAGAGATGGGGGGGACATGAATCTGGGGCAGAGATGGGGAGGACATGAATCTGGGGGCAGAGATGGGTGGGGACATGAATCTGGGGGCAAAGATGGAGGGACATGAATCTGGGGGCAGAGATGGGGGGACATGAATCTGGGGGCAGAGATGG
Source organism: Leptodactylus fuscus (assembly GCF_031893055.1). Lineage (NCBI taxonomy): Eukaryota > Metazoa > Chordata > Amphibia > Anura > Leptodactylidae > Leptodactylus > Leptodactylus fuscus. Next base: position 369,876,292 of record NC_134265.1, on the reverse strand, counting down.
GGGGACATGAATCTGGGGGCAGAGATGGGTGGGGACATGAATCTGGGGGCAGAGATGGAGGGACATGAATCTGGGGGCAGAGATGGGGGGGCATGAATCTGAGGGCAGAGATGGAGGGACATGAATCTGGGGGCAGAGATGGAGGGGGGGACATGAAACTGGGGGCAGAGATGGAGGGGACATGAATCTGGGGGCAGAGATGGAGACAACATGAATCTGGTGGCAGAGATGGAGAGGACATGAATCTGGGGGCAGAGATGGAGAGGACGTGAATTTGGGGGCAGAGATGGAGGAGACATGAATCTGGGGGCAGAGATGGAGAGGACAAGAATCTGAAGGCAGAGATGGAGGGGACATGAATCTGGGGGCAGAGATGGAGGAGACATGAATCTGGGGGCAGAGATGGAGAGGACAAGAATCTGAAGGCAGAGATGGAGGGGACATGAATCTGGGGGCAAAGATGGGGGACATGAATCTGGGGGCAGAGATGGAGAGGACGTGAATCTGGGGGCAGAGATGGGGGACATGAATCTGTGGGTAGAGATGGAGAGGACATGAATCTGGGGGCAGAGATGGAGGAGACATGAATCTGGGGGCAGAGATGGAGAGGACAAGAATCTGAAGGCAGAGATGGAGGGGACATGAATCTGGGGGCAGAGATGGAGGAGACATGAATCTAGGGGCAGAGATGGAAAGGACATGAATCTGGGGGCAGAGATGGGGGGGACATGAATCTGGGGGCAGAGATGGGGGGACATGAATCTGGGGGCAGAGATGGGGGGGGACATGAATCTGGGGGCAGAGATGGGGGGACATGAATCTGGGGGCAGAGATGGAGGGGGACATGAATCTGGGGGCAGAGATGTGGGACATGAATCTGGGGGCAGAGATGGAGGGACATGAATCTGGGGGCAGAGATGGGGGGGGACATGAATCTGGGGGCAGAGATGGGGAGGACATGAATCTGGGGGCAGAGATGGGTGGGGGACATGAATCTGGGGGCAAAGATGGAGGGACATGAATCTGGGGGAAGAGATGGGGGGACATGAATCTGGGGGCAGAGATGGGGGGACATGAATCTGGGGGCAGAGATGGGTGGGGACATGAATCTGGGGGCAGAGATGGAGGGGGGGACATGAAACTGGGGGCAGAGATGGAGGGGACATGAATCTGGGGGCAGAGATGGGGGGGCATGAATCTGAGGGCAGAGATGGAGGGACATGAATCTGGGGGCAGAGATGGAGGGGGGGGACATGAAACTGGGGGCAGAGATGGAGGGGGGGGACATGAAACTGGGGGCAGAGATGGAGGGGACATGAATCTGGGGGCAGAGATGGAGACGACATGAATCTGGTGGCAGAGATGGAGAGGACATGAATCTGGGGGCAGAGATGGAGAGGACGTGAATTTGGGGGCAGAGATGGAGGAGACATGAATCTGGGGGCAGAGATGGAGAGGACAAGAATCTGAAGGCAGAGATGGAGGGGACATGAATCTGGGGGCAGAGATGGAGGAGACATGAATCTGGGGGCAGAGATGGAGAGGACAAGAATCTGAAGGCAGAGATGGAGGGGGACATGAATCTGGGGGCAAATATGGGGGACATGAATCTGGGGGCAGAGATGGAGAGGACGTGAATCTGGGGGCAGAGATGGGGGACATGAATCTGGGGGCAGAGATGGGGGACATGAATCTGTGGGTAGAGATGGAGAGGACATGAATCTGGGGGCAGAGATGGAGGAGACATGAATCTGGGGGCAGAGATGGAGAGGACAAGAATCTGAAGGCAGAGATGGAGGGGACATGAATCTGGGGGCAGAGATGGAGGAGACATGAATCTAGGGGCAGAGATGGAGGGACATGAATCTGGGGGCAGAGATGGAGGAGACATGAATCTGGGGGCAGAGATGGAGAGGACATGAATCTGGGGGCAGAGATGGAGGGGACATGAATCTGGAGGCAGAGATGGAGGGTACATGAATCTGGGGGCAGAGATGGGGGACATGAATCTGGGGGCAGAGATGGAGGGGACATGAATCTGGGGGCAGAGATGGAGAGGACATGAATCTGGGGGCAGAGATGGGGGGGGACATGAATCTGGGGGCAGAGATGGGGGGGGACATGAATCTGGGGGCAGAGATGGGGGGGACATGAATCTGGGGGCAGAGATGGGGGGACATGAATCTGGGGGCAGAGATGGAGGGGACATGAATCTGGGGGCAGAGATGTGGGACATGAATCTGGGGGCAGAGATGGGGAGGACATGAATCTGGGGGCAGAGATGTGGGACATGAATCTGGGGGCAGAGATGGGGGGGGACATGAATCTGGGGGCAGAGATGGAGAGGACAAGAATCTGAAGGCAGAGATGGAGGGGACATGAATCTGGGGGCAAAGATGGGGGACATGAATCTGGGGGCAGAGATGGAGAGGACGTGAATCTGGGGGCAGAGATGGGGGACATGAATCTGGGGGCAGAGATGGGGGACATGAATCTGTGGGTAGAGATGGAAGAGACATGAATCTGGGGGCAGAGATGGAGGAGACATGAATCTGGGGGCAGAGATGGAGAGGACAAGAATCTGAAGGCAGAGATGGAGGGGACATGAATCTGGGGGCAGAGATGGAGGAGACATGAATCTAGGGGCAGAGATGGAAAGGACATGAATCTGGGGGCAGAGATGGGGGGGACATGAATCTGGGGGCAGAGATGGGGGGGACATGAATCTGGGGGCAGAGATGGGGGGGGACATGAATCTGGGGGCAGAGATGGGGGGACATGAATCTGGGGGCAGAGATGGAGGGGGACATGAATCTGGGGGCAGAGATGTGGGACATGAATCTGGGGGCAGAGATGGAGGGACATGAATCTGGGGGCAGAGATGGGGGGGACATGAATCTGGGGGCAGAGATGGGGAGGACATGAATCTGGGGGCAGAGATGGGTGGGGACATGAATCTGGGGGCAAAGATGGAGGGGACATGAATCTGGGGGCAGAGATGGGGGGACATGAATCTGGGGGCAGAGATGGGGGGGACATGAATCTGGGGGCAGAGATGGGTGGGGACATGAATCTGGGGGCAGAGATGGAGGGGGGGACATGAAACTGGGGGCAGAGATGGAGGGGACATGAATCTGGGGGCAGAGATGGGGGGGCATGAATCTGAGGGCAGAGATGGAGGGACATGAATCTGGGGGCAGAGATGGAGGGGGGGACATGAAACTGGGGGCAGAGATGGAGGGGGGGACATGAAACTGGGGGCAGAGATGGAGGGGACATGAATCTGGGGGCAGAGATGGAGACGACATGAATCTGGTGGCAGAGATGGAGAGGACATGAATCTGGGGGCAGAGATGGACAGAGGACGTGAATTTGGGGGCAGAGATGGAGGAGACATGAATCTGGGGGCAGAGATGGAGAGGACAAGAATCTGAAGGCAGAGATGGAGGGGACATGAATCTGGGGGCAGAGATGGAGGAGACATGAATCTGGGGGCAGAGATGGAGAGGACAAGAATCTGAAGGCAGAGATGGAGGGGACATGAATCTGGGGGCAAATATGGGGGACATGAATCTGGGGGCAGAGATGGAGAGGACGTGAATCTGGGGGCAGAGATGGGGGACATGAATCTGTGGGTAGAGATGGAGAGGACATGAATCTGGGGGCAGAGATGGAGGAGACATGAATCTGGGGGCAGAGATGGAGAGGACAAGAATCTGAAGGCAGAGATGGAGGGGACATGAATCTGGGGGCAGAGATGGAGGAGACATGAATCTAGGGGCAGAGATGGAAAGGACATGAATCTGGGGGCAGAGATGGAGGAGACATGAATCTGGGGGCAGAGATGGAGAGGACATGAATCTGGGGGCAGAGATGGAGGGGACATGAATCTGGAGGCAGAGATGGAGGGTACATGAATCTGGAGGCAGAGATGGGGGACATGAATCTGGGGGCAGAGATGGAGGGGACATGAATCTGGGGCAGAGATGGAGGGACATGAAACTGGGGCAGAGATGGAGGGACATGAAACTGGGGGCAGAGATGGAGGGGACATGAATCTGGGGGCAGAGATGGAAGGGACATGAATCTGGGGCAGAGATGGAGGGACATGAATCTGGGGGCAGAGATGGAGGGACATGAATCTGGGGGCAGAGATGGAGGGACATGAATCTGGGGGCAGAGATGGAGAGGACGTGAATCTGGGGGCAGAGATGGGGGACATGAATCTGGGGGCAGAGATGGGGGACATGAATCTGTGGGTAGAGATGGAGAGGACATGAATCTGGGGGCAGAGATGGAGGAGACATGAATCTGGGGGCAGAGATGGAGAGGACAAGAATCTGAAGGCAGAGATGGAGGGGACATGAATCTGGGGGCAGAGATGGAGGAGACATGAATCTAGGGGCAGAGATGGAAAGGACATGAATCTGGGGGCAGAGATGGGGGGGACATGAATCTGGGGGCAGAGATGGGGGGGACATGAATCTGGGGGCAGAGATGGGGGGGACATGAATCTGGGGGCAGAGATGGGGGGACATGAATCTGGGGGCAGAGATGGAGGGGGACATGAATCTGGGGGCAGAGATGTGGGACATGAATCTGGGGGCAGAGATGGAGGGACATGAATCTGGGGGCAGAGATGGGGGGGACATGAATCTGGGGGCAGAGATGGGGAGGACATGAATCTGGGGGCAGAGATGGGTGGGGACATGAATCTGGGGGCAAAGATGGAGGCACATGAATCTGGGGGCAGAGATGGGGGGACATGAATCTGGGGGCAGAGATGGGGGGACATGAATCTGGGGGCAGAGATGGGTGGGGACATGAATCTGGGGGCAGAGATGGAGGGACATGAATCTGGGGGCAGAGATGGGGGGGCATGAATCTGAGGGCAGAGATGGAGGGACATGAATCTGGGGGCAGAGATGGAGGGGGGGGACATGAAACTGGGGGCAGAGATGGAGGGGGGGGACATGAAACTGGGGGCAGAGATGGAGGGGACATGAATCTGGGGGCAGAGATGGAGACGACATAAATCTGGTGGCAGAGATGGAGAGGACATGAATCTGGGGGCAGAGATGGAGAGGACGTGAATTTGGGGGCAGAGATGGAGGAGACATGAATCTGGGGGCAGAGATGGAGAGGACAAGAATCTGAAGGCAGAGATGGAGGGGACATGAATCTGGGGGCAGAGATGGAGGAGACATGAATCTGGGGGCAGAGATGGAGAGGACAAGAATCTGAAGGCAGAGATGGAGGGGACATGAATCTGGGGGCAAATATGGGGGACATGAATCTGGGGGCAGAGATGGAGAGGACGTGAATCTGGGGGCAGAGATGGGGGACATGAATCTGGGGGCAGAGATGGGGGACATGAATCTGTGGGTAGAGATGGAGAGGACATGAATCTGGGGGCAGAGATGGAGGAGACATGAATCTGGGGGCAGAGATGGAGAGGACAAGAATCTGAAGGCAGAGATAGAGGGGACATGAATCTGGGGGCAGAGATGGAGGAGACATGAATCTAGGGGCAGAGATGGAAAGGACATGAATCTGGGGGCAGAGATGGAGGAGACATGAATCTGGGGGCAGAGATGGAGAGGACATGAATCTGGGGGCAGAGATGGAGGGGACATGAATCTGGAGGCAGAGATGGAGGGTACATGAATCTGGAGGCAGAGATGGGGGACATGAATCTGGGGGCAGAGATGGAGGGGACATGAATCTGGGGCAGAGATGGAGGGACATGAAACTGGGGCAGAGATGGAGGGACATGAAACTGGGGGCAGAGATGGAGGGGACATGAATCTGGGGGCAGAGATGGAAGGGACATGAATCTGGGGCAGAGATGGAGGGACATGAATCTGGGGGCAGAGATGGAGGGACATGAATCTGGGGGCAGAGATGGAGGGACATGAATCTGGGGGCAGAGATGGAGGGGACATGAATCTGGGGGCAGAGATGGAGGGACATGAATATGGGGGCAGAGATGGAGGGACATGAATCTGGAGGCAGAGATGGAGGGGACATGAATCTGGGGGCAGAGATGGAGAGACATGAATCTGGGGGCAGAGATGGGGGACATGAATCTGGGGGCAGAGATGGAGGGGACATGAATCTGGGGGCAGGGATGGAGGGGACATGAATCTGGGGGCAGAGATGGAGGAGACATGAATCTGGGGGCAGAGATGGAGGGGACATGAATCTGGGGGCAGAGATGGAGGAGACATGAATCTGGGGGCAGAGATGGAGGGGACATGAATCTGGGGACAGAGATGGAGTGGACATGAATCTGGGGGCAGAGATGGAGGGGACATGAATCTGGGGGCAGAGATGGAGAGACATGAATCTGGGGGCAGAGATGGGGGGGACATGAATCTGGGGGCAGAGATGGGGGGGACATGAATCTGGGGGCAGAGATGGAGGGGACATGAATCCGGGGGCAGAGATGGAGGGGACATGAAACTGGGGGCAGAGATGGGGGGACATGAATCTGGGGGCAGAGATGGGGGGACATGAATCTGGGGGCAAAGATGGAGGGGACATATAATGTACAGGTGACTGTAGGGGGATTTTACTGTGTGGAGGCACATGAAAAATGAATGAGAATGGGCCGAGTCAACATAAAAGTGGGTGGAGCTAAATTTTGTCCCTCTTTCAGTTCTTCAAAAGTTGATAGGTATTACGATGGGGACGCCCCAATCAGCCATATTCACTATAACCTGCTTTACAAAGTTGGAGACTTATACCACAAATCAGTGCCGGTCCTGACTGTTGCAGATCTGTGAGCAGGCGAACCTACAGGAAATAGAATTAATAAGAGGCTCCGACCTAAAGTGAGGCAAATGTCAAGGAATCCTGAACCAGCTGCGGTCACTGACTAAGCCACAGGCTCTATTACATTCTGTAGGGGCTTTATTCCCATATACCAAGCTAATATACTATTGTACTATCCCTATATAATGTATAGTATATAGAAATCTCTATACAGCTGTCTCCAGACCAGACCCCCAAACTAATACAGACCCCAGACCAGACCCCTAAACTAATACAGACCCCAGACCAGACCCCTAAACTAATACAGACCCCAGACCAGACCCCTAAACTAATACAGACCCCAGACCAGACCCCCAAACTAATACAGACCCCAGACCAGACCCCTAAACTAATACAGACCCCAGACCAGACCCCTAAACTAATACAGACCCCAGACCAGACCCCTAAACTAATACAGACCCCAGACCAGACCCCTAAACTAATACAGACCCCAGACCGGACCCCTAAACTAATACAGACCCCAGACCAGACCTCTAAACTAATACAGACCCCAGACCAGACCCCGAAATTAATACAGACCCCAGACCTGACCTCTAAACTAATACAGACCCCAGACCAGACCCCTAAACTAATACAGACCCCAGACCAGACCCCTAAACTAATACAGACCCCAGACCGGACCCTTAAACTAATACAGACCCCAGACCGGACCCCTAAACTAATACAGACCCCAGACCGGACCCCTAAACTAATACAGACCCCAGACCAGACCCCTAAACTAATACAGACCCCAGATCAGACCCCTAAACTAATACAGACCTCAGACCAGACCCATAAACTAATACAGACCACAGACCAGACCCCTAAACTAAAACAGACCCCAGACCAGACCTCTAAACTAGACCTGCTCCACCATATTATGTCCTGCTACCTGCTCCGCCATATTATGTCCTGCCGCCTGCTCCGCCATATTATGTCCTGCCGCCTGCTCCACCATATTATGTCCTGCCGCCTGCTCCATCATATTATGCCCTGCCGCCTGCTCCACCATATTATGTCCTGCTACCTGCTCCACCATATTATGTCCTGCTACCTGCTCCACCATATTATGTCCTGCCGCCTGCTCCATCATATTATGCCCTGCCGCCTGCTCCACCCTATTATGTCCTGCCGCCTGCTCCGCCATGTTATGCCCTGCCGCCTACTCTACCATATTATGTCCTTCCCGCCTGCTCCACCATATTATGTCCTGCCGCCTGCTCCACCACATTATGTCCTGCCGCCTGCTCCGCCATATTATGCCCTGCCGCCTGCTCCACCATATTATGTCCTTCCCGCCTGCTCCACCATATTATGTCCTTCCCGCCTGCTCCACCATATTATGTCCTTCCCGCCTGCTCCACCATATTATGTCCTGTGCCTGCTCCACCATATTATGTCCTGCCTCCTGCTCCACCATATTATGTCCTGCCGCCTGCTCCACTGTATTATGTCCTGCCGCCTGCTCCGCCATATTATGTCCTGCCGCCTGCTCCACCATATTATGTCCTGCCGCCTGCTCCATCATATTATGCCCTGCCGCCTGCTCCACCATATTATGTCCTGCTACCTGCTCCACCATATTATGTCCTGCTACCTGCTCCACCATATTATGTCCTGCCGCCTGCTCCATCATATTATGCCCTGCCGCCTGCTCCACCCTATTATGTCCTGCCGCCTGCTCCGCCATGTTATGCCCTGCCGCCTGCTCCACCATATTATGTCCTTCCCGCCTGCTCCACCATATTATGTCCTGCCGCCTGCTCCACCACATTATGTCCTGCCGCCTGCTCCGCCATATTATGCCCTGCCGCCTGCTCCACCATATTATGTCCTTCCCGCCTGCTCCACCATATTATGTCCTTCCCGCCTGCTCCACCATATTATGTCCTTCCCGCCTGCTCCACCATATTATGTCCTGTGCCTGCTCCACCATATTATGTCCTGCCTCCTGCTCCACCATATTATGTCCTGCCGCCTGCTCCACCGTATTATGTCCTGCCGCCTGCTCCGCCATATTATGTCCTGCCGCCTGCTCCACCATATTATGTCCTGCCGCCTGCTCCATCATATTATGCCCTGCCGCCTGCTCCACCATATTATGTCCTGCTACCTGCTCCACCATATTATGTCCTGCTACCTGCTCCACCATATTATGTCCTGCCGCCTGCTCCATCATATTATGTCCTGTGCCTGCTCCACCATATTATGTCCTTCCCGCCTGCTCCACCATATTATGTCCTGTGCCAGCTCCACCATATTATGTCCTTCCCGCCTGCTCCGCCATATTATGTCCTGTGCCTGCTCCACCATATTATGTCCTGCCGCCTGCTCCACTGTATTATGTCCTGCCGCCTGCTCCACCATATTATGTCCTGCCTCCTGCTCCACCATATTATGTCCTGCCGCCTGCTCCACCATATTATGTCCTGCCGCCAGGTCAGCCAAATTAATTTAAAGGGGCTCTATCAGCAAAATCCTGCTGCTAGAGCCCCACATATGTGAAAGACTATTCAGGCATCGGTAAATGTTATATTAAACTACCCCCCCCCTCCCCGTTTTAAAATAAAACCCTAAAACAGAATGTGATAAACTTACCAAACGTGCACGCTGGGCGGGCATTCAGGGTGCACCGTCTTCTTCATCCACGCCTCCTCTTCCTCCTCCGATGTCCTCAGGTCCCGTCCTCCTCCAGCGCTCGTGAACTGACATTGCTTAAAAAAAATGGCCTGGGCGCATGCGCAGTAGTGTGCGGCTTCTACGGCTACTGCGCATGCGCCCAGGCCATTTTTTTTAAGCAATGTCAGTTCACGAGCGCTGGAGGAGGACGGGACCTGAGGACATCGGAGGAGGAAGAGGAGGCATGGATGAAGAAGACGGTGCACCCTGAATGCCCGCCCAGCGTGCACGTTTGGTAAGTTTATCACATTCTGTTTTAGGGTTTTATTTTAAAACTGGGGTGTAGTTTAATATAACATTAGCGGGGCCTGAATAGTCTTTCACATATGTGGGGCTCTAGCTGCAGGATTTTGCTGATAGAGCCCCTTTAAATAATATGCCAGTAGAGAAGCACAAAGAGATGCAAAACCAAAACAGAGGCTGCAATCTGCGCCCCCTTGTGTCTGTTTATGGTATTGCAGTCTTTCTAAAAGATCCCCTTTATCAGTCCTGATCCTATAGTCAGCCCAGAATTAGGGTGCATGCACACTACGTAACGCCGGGCGTGTATGAGAGCCGTACACGCCGGCATTACAGCAGACTGCCGAACACTTCCCATTCACTTCAATGGGAGCGCTCGTAACAGCGACGTTTACGAGCGCTCCCATTGAAGTGAATGGGAAGTGTTCGGCAGCCCTGCTGTAACGCCGGCGTGTACGGCTCTCATACACGCCCGGCGTTACGTAGTGTGCATGCACCCTTACAGAGGTTTCCTATTCCAAGACACATAAGGGTGCATTCACACGGAGTAAAATGGAGTGTAATTTGGAGCGTTTACGGAGCGTTTACGTAAACGCTCCGTAAACGCTCCAAATTACACTCCATTTTACTCCGTGTGAATGCACCCTAAGACTGACTCCCACAATCACAAGAAGGTCCTAAAGACTCCCCTATTCAGGAAGGCCTACACCCCCCAATAACACTATCACCGCACCCCCATCTGTACAGTCTCCCCCTCTCCTTCTGTCTCTACCCCCTTCCCCCATAGATTGTAAGCCCTCGCGGGCAGGGCCCTCTACCCCACTGTGCCAGTCCGTCATTGTTAGTATTATATCTACCTGTATATTCTGTGTATTGTATGTAACCCCCAAATGTAAAGCACCATGGGATTAATATAATAATGTACAGAGCACCATGGGATTAATATAATAATGTACAGAGCACCATGGGATTAATATAATAATGTACAGAGCACCATGGGATTAATATAATAATGTACAGAGCACCATGGGATTAATATAATAATGTACAGAGCACCATGGGAATAATATAATAATGTACAGCACCATGGGATTAATATAATAATATACAGAGCACCATGGGATTAATATAATAATGTACAGAGCACCATGGGAATAATATAATAATGTACAGCACCATGGGATTAATATAATAATGTACAGAGCACCATGGAATTAATATAATAATGTACAGAGCACCATGGGATTAATATAATAATGTACAGAGCACCATGGGATTAATATAATAATGTACAGAGCACCATGGGAATAATATAATAATGTACAGCACCATGGGATTAATATAATAATGTACAGAGCACCATGGGATTAATATAATAATGTACAGAGCACCATGGGATTAATATAATAATGTACAGCACTATGGGATTAATATAATAATGTACAGAGCACCATGGGAATAATATAATAATGTACAGCACCATGGGATTAATATAATAATGTACAGAGCACCATGGGATTAATATAGTAATGTACAGAACACCATGGGATTAATATAGTAATGTACAGAGCACCATGGGATTAATATAATAATGTACAGCACCATGGGATTAATATAATAATGTACAGAACACCATGGGATTAATATAATAATGTACATAGCACCATGGGATTAATATAATAATGTACAGAGCACCATGGGATTAATATAATAATGTACAGCACCATGGGATTAATATAGTAATGTACAGAACACCATGGGATTAATATAATAATGTACAGAGCACCATGGGATTAATATAATAATGTACAGCACCATGGGATTAATATAATAATGTACAGAGCACCATGGGAATAATATAATAATGTACAGCACCATGGGATTAATATAACAATGTACAGAGCACCATGGGATTAATATAATAATTTACAGAGCACCATGGGATTAATATAATAATGTACAGAGCACCATGGGATTAATATAATAATGTACAGAGCACCATGGGAATAATATAATAATGTACAGCACCATGGGATTAATATAATAATGTACAGAGCACCATGGGATTAATATAATAATGTACAGAGCACCATGGGATTAATATAATAATGTACAGAGCACCATGGGATTAATATAATAATGTACAGAGCACCATGGGAATAATATAATAATGTACAGCACCATGGGATTAATATAATAATGTAGAGAGCACCATGGGATTAATATAATAATGTACAGCACCATGGGATTAATATAATAATGTACAGAGCACCATGGGAATAATATAATAATGTACAGAGCACCATGGGAATAATATAATAATGTACAGAGCACCATGGGATTAATATAATAATGTACAGAGCACCATGGGAATAATATAATAATGTACAGCACCATGGGATTAATATAATAATGTACAGAGCACCATGGGATTAATATAATAATGTACAGAGCACCATGGGATTAATATAATAATGTACAGAGCACCATGGGATTAATATAATAATGTACAGAGCACCATGGGATTAATATAATAATGTACAGAGCACCATGGGATTAATATAATAATGGACAGCACCATGGGATTAATATAATAATGTACAGAGCACTATGGGATTAATATAATAATGTACAGCACCATGGGAAGTAATATAATAATGTACAGAGCACCATGGGATTAATATAATAATGTACAGAGCACCATGGGATTAATATAATAATGTACAGAGCACCATGGGATTAATATAATAATGTACAGAGCACCATGGGATTAATATAATAATGTACAGAGCACCATGGGATTAATGTAATAATGTACAGCACCATGGGAAGTAATATAATAATGTACAGAGCACCATGGGATTAATATAATAATGTACAGCACCATGGAAGTAATATAATAATGTACAGAGCACTATGGGATTAATATAATAATGTACAGCACCATGGGATTAATATAATAATGTACAGAGCACCATGGGATTAATATAATAATGTACAGAGCACCATGGGATTAATATAATAATGTACAGAGCACCATGGGATTAATATAATAATGTACAGAGCACCATGGGATTAATATAATAATATACAGAGCACCATGGGATTAATATAATAATGTACAGAGCACCATGGGATTAATATAATAATGTACAGAGCACCATGGGATTAATATAATAATGTACAGAGCACCATGGGAATAATATAATAATGTACAGCACCATGGGATTAATATAATAATGTACAGAGCACCATGGGATTAATATAATAATGTACAGAGCACCATGGGATTAATATAATAATGTACAGCACCATGGGATTAATATAATAATGTACAGAGCACCATGGGAATAATATAATAATGTACAGCACCATGGGATTAATATAATAATGTACAGAGCACCATGGGATTAATATAATAATGTACAGAGCACCATGGGATTAATATAATAATGTACAGAGCACCATGGGATTAATATAATAATGTACAGAGCACCATGGGATTAATATAATAATGTACAGAGCACCATGGGATTAATATAATAATGTACAGAGCACCATGGGATTAATATAATAATGTACAGAGCACCATGGGATTAATATAATAATATACAGAGCACCATGGGATTAATATAATAATGTACAGAGCACCATGGGATTAATATAATAATGTACAGAGCACCATGGGATTAATATAATAATGTACAGAGCACCATGGGAATAATATAATAATGTACAGCACCATGGGATTAATATAATAATGTACAGAGCACCATGGGATTAATATAATAATGTACAGAGCACCATGGGATTAATATAATAATGTACAGCACCATGGGATTAATATAATAATGTACAGAGCACCATGGGAATAATATAATAATGTACAGCACCATGGGATTAATATAATAATGTACAGAGCACCATGGGATTAATATAATAATGTACAGAGCACCATGGGATTAATATTATAATGTACAGAGCACCATGGAAGTAATATAATAATGTACAGAGCACCATGGGATTAATATAATAATGTACAGAGCACCATGGGATTAATATAATAATGTACAGAGCACCATGGGATTAATATAATAATGTACATAGCACCATGGGATTAATATAATAATGTACAGAGCACCATGGGATTAATATAATAATGTACAGCACCATGGGATTAATATAGTAATGTACAGAACACCATGGGATTAATATAGTAATGTACAGAGCACCATGGGATTAATATAATAATGTACAGCACCATGGGATTAATATAATAATGTACAGAGCACCATGGGAATAATATAATAATGTACAGCACCATGGGATTAATATAACAATGTACAGAGCACCATGGGATTAATATAATAATTTACAGAGCACCATGGGATTAATATAATAATGTACAGCACCATGGGATTAATATAATAAATTATTATATTAATCCCATGGTGCTGTACATTATTATATTATTCCCATGGTGCTCTGTACATTATTAGATTAATCCCATGGTGCTCTGTACATTATTATTAATATTGTACAGAGCACCATGGGATTAATCTAATAATGTACAGAGCACCATGGGAATAATATAATAATGTACAGCACCATGGGATTAATATAATAATGTACAGAGCACCATGGGATTAATATAATAATGTACAGAGCACCATGGGATTAATATAATAATGTACAGAGCACCATGGGATTAATATAATAATGTACAGAGCACCATGGGAATAATATAATAATGTACAGCACCATGGGATTAATATAATAATGTACAGAGCACCATGGGATTAATCTAATAATGTACAGAGCACCATGGGATTAATATAATAATGTACAGCACCATGGGATTAATATAATAATGTACAGAGCACCATGGGATTAATATAATAATGTACAGCACCATGGGATTAATATAATAATGTACAGAGCGCCATGGGATTAATATAATAATGTACAGAGCACCATGGGAATAATATAATAATGTACAGCACCATGGGATTAATATAATAATGTACAGAGCACCATGGGATTAATATAATAATGTACAGAGCACCATGGGATTAATATAATAATGTACAGAGCACCATGGGATTAATATAATAATGTACAGAGCACCATGGGATTAATATAATAATGTACAGAGCACCATGGGATTAATATAATAATGGACAGCACCATGGGATTAATATAATAATGTACAGAGCACTATGGGATTAATATAATAATGTACAGCGCCATGGGAATAATATAATAATGTACAGAGCACCATGGGATTAATATAATAATGTACAGAGCACCATGGAAGTAATATAATAATGTACAGAGCACCATGGGATTAATATAATAATGTACAGAGCACCATGGGATTAATATAATAATGTACAGAGCACCATGGGATTAATATAATAATGTACAGCACCATGGGATTAATATAATAATGTACAGCACCATGGGATTAATGTAATAATGTACAGAGCACCATGGGATTAATATAATAATGTACAGAGCACCATGGGAATAATATAATAATGTACAGCACCATGGGATTAATATAATAATGTACAGAGCACCATGGGATTAATATAATAATGTACAGAGCACCATGGGATTAATATAATAATGTACAGCACCATGGGATTAATATAATAATGTACAGAGCACCATGGGAATAATATAATAATGTACAGCACCATGGGATTAATATAATAATGTACAGAGCACCATGGGATTAATATAATAATGTACAGAGCACCATGGGATTAATATTATAATGTACAGAGCACCATGGAAGTAATATAATAATGTACAGAGCACCATGGGATTAATATAATAATGTACAGAGCACCATGGGATTAATATAATAATGTACAGAGCACCATGGGATTAATATAATAATGTACATAGCACCATGGGATTAATATAATAATGTACAGAGCACCATGGGATTAATATAATAATGTACAGCACCATGGGATTAATATAGTAATGTACAGAACACCATGGGATTAATATAGTAATGTACAGAGCACCATGGGATTAATATAATAATGTACAGCACCATGGGATTAATATAATAATGTACAGAGCACCATGGGAATAATATAATAATGTACAGCACCATGGGATTAATATAACAATGTACAGAGCACCATGGGATTAATATAATAATTTACAGAGCACCATGGGATTAATATAATAATGTACAGCACCATGGGATTAATATAATAAATTATTATATTAATCCCATGGTGCTGTACATTATTATATTATTCCCATGGTGCTCTGTACATTATTAGATTAATCCCATGGTGCTCTGTACATTATTATTAATAATGTACAGAGCACCATGGGATTAATCTAATAATGTACAGAGCACCATGGGAATAATATAATAATGTACAGCACCATGGGATTAATATAATAATGTACAGAGCACCATGGGATTAATATAATAATGTACAGAGCACCATGGGATTAATATAATAATGTACAGAGCACCATGGGATTAATATAATAATGTACAGAGCACCATGGGAATAATATAATAATGTACAGCACCATGGGATTAATATAATAATGTACAGAGCACCATGGGATTAATCTAATAATGTACAGAGCACCATGGGATTAATATAATAATGTACAGCACCATGGGATTAATATAATAATGTACAGAGCACCATGGGATTAATATAATAATGTACAGCACCATGGGATTAATATAATAATGTACAGAGCGCCATGGGATTAATATAATAATGTACAGAGCACCATGGGAATAATATAATAATGTACAGCACCATGGGATTAATATAATAATGTACAGAGCACCATGGGATTAATATAATAATGTACAGAGCACCATGGGATTAATATAATAATGTACAGAGCACCATGGGATTTATATAATAATGTACAGAGCACCATGGGATTAATATAATAATGTACAGAGCACCATGGGATTAATATAATAATGGACAGCACCATGGGATTAATATAATAATGTACAGAGCACTATGGGATTAATATAATAATGTACAGCGCCATGGGAATAATATAATAATGTACAGAGCACCATGGGATTAATATAATAATGTACAGAGCACCATGGAAGTAATATAATAATGTACAGAGCACCATGGGATTAATATAATAATGTACAGAGCACCATGGGATTAATATAATAATGTACAGAGCACCATGGGATTAATATAATAATGTACAGCACCATGGGATTAATATAATAATGTACAGCACCATGGGATTAATGTAATAATGTACAGCACCATGGGAAGTAATATAATAATGTACAGAGCACCATGGGATTAATATAATAATGTACAGAGCACCATGGAAGTAATATAATAATGTACAGAGCACTATGGGATTAATATAATAATGTACAGCACCATGGGATTAATATAATAATGTACAGAGCACCATGGGATTAATATAATAATGTACAGAGCACCATGGAATTAATATAATAATGTTCAGACTACAGAGCACCATGGGATTAATATAATAATGTACAGAGCACCATGGGATTAATATAATAATGTACAGAGCACCATGGGATTAATATAATAATGTACAGCACCATGGGATTAATATAATAAATTATTATATTAATCCCATGGTGCTGTACATTATTATATTATTCCCATGGTGCTCTGTACATTATTAGATTAATCCCATGGTGCTCTGTACATTATTATTAATAATGTACAGAGCACCATGGGATTAATCTAATAATGTACAGAGCACCATGGGAATAATATAATAATGTACAGCACCATGGGATTAATATAATAATGTACAGAGCACCATGGGATTAATATAATAATGTACAGAGCACCATGGGATTAATATAATAATGTACAGAGCACCATGGGATTAATATAATAATGTACAGAGCACCATGGGAATAATATAATAATGTACAGCACCATGGGATTAATATAATAATGTACAGAGCACCATGGGATTAATCTAATAATGTACAGAGCACCATGGGATTAATATAATAATGTACAGCACCATGGGATTAATATAATAATGTACAGAGCACCATGGGATTAATATAATAATGTACAGCACCATGGGATTAATATAATAATGTACAGAGCGCCATGGGATTAATATAATAATGTACAGAGCACCATGGGAATAATATAATAATGTACAGCACCATGGGATTAATATAATAATGTACAGAGCACCATGGGATTAATATAATAATGTACAGAGCACCATGGGATTAATATAATAATGTACAGAGCACCATGGGATTTATATAATAATGTACAGAGCACCATGGGATTAATATAATAATGTACAGAGCACCATGGGATTAATATAATAATGGACAGCACCATGGGATTAATATAATAATGTACAGAGCACTATGGGATTAATATAATAATGTACAGCGCCATGGGAATAATATAATAATGTACAGAGCACCATGGGATTAATATAATAATGTACAGAGCACCATGGAAGTAATATAATAATGTACAGAGCACCATGGGATTAATATAATAATGTACAGAGCACCATGGGATTAATATAATAATGTACAGAGCACCATGGGATTAATATAATAATGTACAGCACCATGGGATTAATATAATAATGTACAGCACCATGGGATTAATGTAATAATGTACAGCACCATGGGAAGTAATATAATAATGTACAGAGCACCATGGGATTAATATAATAATGTACAGAGCACCATGGAAGTAATATAATAATGTACAGAGCACTATGGGATTAATATAATAATGTACAGCACCATGGGATTAATATAATAATGTACAGAGCACCATGGGATTAATATAATAATGTACAGAGCACCATGGAATTAATATAATAATGTTCAGACTACAGAGCACCATGGGATTAATATAATAATGTACAGAGCACCATGGGATTAATATAATAATGTACAGAGCACCATGGGATTAATATAATAATGTACATAGCACCATGGGATTAATATAATAATATACAGAGCACCATGGGATTAATATAATAATGTACAGCACCATGGGATTAATATAATAATGTACAGAGCACCATGGGATTAATATAATAATGTACAGAACACCATGGGATTAATATAATAATGTACAGAGCACCATGGAATGAATATATTAATGTACAGCACCATGGGATTAATATAATAATGTACAGAGCACCATGGGATTAATATAATAATGTACAGCATCATGGGATTAATATAATAATGCACAGCACCATGGGATTAATATAATAATGTACAGAACACCATGGGATTAATATAATAATGTACAGAGCACCATTGGAGTAATATAATAATGTACAGAGCACCATGGAAGTAATATAATTATGTGCAGCACCATGGAATTAATATAATAATGTACAGCACCATGGGATTAATATAATAATGTACAGAGCACCATGGGATTAATATAATAATGTACAGAGCACCATGGGATTAATATAATAATGTACAGAGCACCATGGGATTAATATCATAATGTACAGCACCATGGGATTAATATAATAATGTACAGAACACCATGGGATTAATATAATAATGTACAGAGCACCATGGGATTAATATAATAATGTACAGAGCACCAGGGGATTAATATAATAATGTACAGAGCACCATGGGATTAATATAATAATGTACAGCACCATGGGATTAATATAATAATGTACAGAGCACCATGGGAGTAATATAATAATGTACAGAGCACCATGGGATTAATATAATAATGACAGAGCACCATGGGATTAATATAATAATGTACAGAGCACCATGGGATTAATATAATAATGTACAGAGCACCATGGGATTAATATAATAATGTACAGAGCACCATGGGAGTAATATAATAATGTACAGAGTGCCATGGGATTAATATAATAATCTACAGTGCCATGGAAATAATATAATAATGTACAGAGCACCATGGGAGTAATGTATTGTATTATTCCTCTGTATTATTCTCTGTATTATTTTCATTGCCTTTAATTCCCTTTAATATTTTTTGACTCCATACCTGCATTAGGTGAAGGATATTATCTATATGTTGGAAGTTGTTGGGCCAATCAGACAGAGGCAGGGTGTTCAGATCACACTTGTAGGTTTATTGGTAACAGTTCAGACAGTCCAGCAGTAAATATAACAGAATGTCTTTCTCCAGCACAAGGATCACTCACAGTAACATCAGCCGTCCTCACTTCAGGTACAAGGAAGTAAATCTCCAAAGTTTCTCTCACCAACACCCCGGGGGATTAGTTTGGGCTTTCTCCTCCAGACACATAAGGCCGTGTGTACACCAGGTTCTCTTACAGGAGACGACCACCCCCCCCCTCCCATGGAGGACCTCACTGCTGTAATATCTGACCACCTGGGTCAGCCAACAAAACCAGGACTGGAGCATCGGCCGGGGTGTACAACAATACCCAACTCCTGGTCCCATACTCCAGCCAGTCACCTTGTAGATACCAAACACCTCAGTGGAAGATACCTGCCCTCTACCACCGTACCATCTGCCTGTTTACAATGTGTATATAAGGGACTACACCATGGCCACCTACCTGGAGAGAATACGCCACCCCAAGCACAGACAGACCCTGAGCCGATACAGACTGAGCGCCCACAACCTAGAGATAGAGACGGGGCGATACAGACAGACGTACAAGCCACGGGAGAAGAGACTGTGCCAGCACTGTGACCAGGGGGCCCAAGAAGACCAGACCCACTTCCTGCTACACTGCACCAAATACTCAGCTGTGAGGGCCGTCTACTACCAAAGACTCTCTGCCCACATCCCAGACTGGGAGAAGAGGAAACTCTACATCCTACTGGGAGAAGAAGAGGCCACTGTGGAGATCGCTGCCCAATACGTGTCCAGCTGTCACCAAACCAGAGGAAGATGAGACTCCACGGACTGTTATATTTATCCCAATACACCCCCCCACCCCCACCTCCCCATATAGCAGTCACCAACGAAGAGGAAGACGAGACTCCACGGACTGTTATATTTATCCCAATACACCCGCACCACCCCACCCCACCCCCACCCCCCCATATAGCAGTCACCAACTAAGAGGAAGATGAGACTCCACGGACTGTTATATTTATCCCAATACACCCACCCCACCCCCACCTCCCCATATAGCGGTCACCAACGAAGAGGAAGATGAGACTCCACGGACTGTTATATTTATCCCAATACACCCGTCCCACCCCACCCCACCTCCCCATATAGCAGTCACCAACGAAGAGGAAGATGAGACTCCACGGACTGTTATATTTATCCCAATACACCCGTCCCACCCCACCCCACCTCCCCATATAGCAGTCACCAACTAAGAGGAAGATGAGACTCCACGGACTGTTATATTTATCCCAATACACCCGCCCCCCCCCACCTCCACCTCCCCATATAGCGGTCACCAACTAAGAGGAAGATGAGACTCCACGGACTGTTATATTTATCCCAATACACCTGCCCCACCCCCACCCCACCTCCCCATATAGAGGTCACCAACTAAGAGGAAGATGAGACTCCACGGACTGTTATATTTATCCCAATACACCCGCCCCACCCCACCCCCACCTCCCCATATAGCGGTCACCAACCAAGAGGAAGATGAAACTCCACAGACTGTAATACCCCAAAACAACCCCCCCCCCACACACACACACTCACACTTTACTAGCTTTGGCAATGCCAAATATCTATTCGGATGTGCCAATAAAGCTTGTTTGATTTGATTTGTATCTCTGTACTTTCCTGCCCCCTCCATCCTCTCCTATAGAATTCCTCTCTATACTGAGCCTTACCTGTTTTCTGTGCTGTATCATCATCTAGTGGTCATTTCTGAGTATTACAATTGTAAATGCAGTCTATGAGACAAGACTAGATGTGTCTATAGGAGGTGTAAAGGTATTGTCTGCCCCTGGCCCCGATGTTTGGAGGGGGGGGGGGGTAGTATTTAGGTTGACACGTTACTATATAAGAAGACCCCATTATTATAAATACACGCACAGGGTGGAGGATCCGTCACATATTTTGCTTACTTTTACAACCAATCCCCTGATATCTGTCGCTGATCAGACCCCGGACAAGGCTCCAGATCCCAATACATAATGTCATTTAATGGCCCCTCTGAAGGGGGTTGTAGGAATAGGGGTTGCATTAAAGGGGTTGTCCCATCTTCAGGATCCTATCTATACTGCTAGCTTATCAAAACTGCTTTGTTTGGCCACTGAGATTATTCACTTCATTGTTTACACTGCGTTTCCATAAGCAAGGACTTGGGAATGATCTTATCTCTCCGCCCAGGACAAGTGACCTAGCGCCATACTCTCAGGAGGGGAGGGGGGCTGAGTGCGCGGAGCAGCTTGTATTTCTGAGCTCTTTATCTCCAGCTCTTCCAGTTATCAGGGGGTGCACGATGGCGGTGGTAGTCCAGGGCTGATGGGGTAGTAGTCACGGTTGTGTCACAGGCCTGAGTGCTATACACCCCTGTTCCCCTGTCACATACACTATCACTTTAGCTGTTACTTGTCTACACTGTACAGGCTGCAATGACTTCTGTGAGTCCAGTAACAAAGGTTTGGAAGAACTTTACTTGGAAATCTCTTGTGCAGGCAAAGTCCAGACATCTCAGTGTCTTTAGTAGCAAATAGCAGTATAGCTTTTACACTTCTCACAAGTAATTGCAGCACGTCAGTCACAGTCCCATATCCACTGCAGTAGCAGGTATACAGATTCTGGGTAGGTAATGGTTAATCAGTCACAGTCCCATATCCTCTTGTGGGGGGCTAACAATATTGTTTGAAAATTATATTTGATAAATTACATGAAGTGGGGGCCCAGATTACTTGTCTTCCAGTGATATTGCCTTTCCAGCCATCTTGTCCCTATCAAAGATAAGTAGTTTTGTCTCACAAAGGAATTGGTAAGACTAATTAACATGGAGACGCTATGGGCTGCGCTATTGAGACTTTAAACAAAAGATCAAAGAAGAAAAGCCCTTCTTTAAGGTGATAAGGAAATGGAATGTTAATGAATCCTTATCTAACTAATTGTCTTCACGGAGATGTAAACACAGGATGTCTATAGGCTATTGAATGTTAGCCCCAGACTGGAGTGACCTGACCAGCCTGTGATTATTATCTCTCTTGGTATGATATATGCAGAAAGTCCATCCCAGTTTGGATAGCAATAATGAGATGGAGATTACAGTAGGCTTTAGCCAATGGTCACAGGCTAGGATTATGTTACCACTCTACATCCAATCCTGTTATGTTATGTTATAGTCCAAACTGCTCATTTGTATTGTATAAAAACTACCTCTCTGTAACAATAAATTATAATTCATTTTGATACACCACCATCTGTGTCTTTGTGATTCTCCAGGCTTAGAGGATGGGTGTAGCCTGTCCAGGCCTGTTATTTAATTTGAAACTACAGACAACATAGCTCTGGGGGTCTTGTGCCCCTAACAGAAATTGGTGCCCAACGTGGGGTCATCGATGATCGTTTGATGTGCAGCCGATAGTGTACTGATCCACTCACCAACCGATTTGGAGACGGGCCCAGAGGACCTCAGATGAATAAAACAGTGCTGTAAAAGGTAAGCCCTTGCCTTGCCAAATAATTAATCTGAGTTCCTATGTGTCCTGGATCCTGTGTGTTGATAAGTGAGGTTATTGCTGCATATTTCTATTATAACAATCAATGCCATTTTTATATAGCTCGGAAGAACCAAAAGCGTATGTTGTTGTAGCGGGGTGGGAAATGTTATACTTCATTCTTTGTATACTGTCCATGCTGTCATTTGATTGATACATCTGTTATAAAGTGTATAAGGCGGTACAGGAGGGAGAGTCAGTCTCTATCCTTAATCTATAGAATTGCAAAAGTACTGAGTGATTGAAAAGTCCTTGTTTGGGAACACTAGCCTCCAGCCGTGCCTGGATGGTCAGGGTCAAATGAGACCTGAGTAGTAGCACTAAGGACTGAGTAGAATCTGTGCAAGTACGTGCAAAGATTCAGGTGTGTTTTTGTAAGGGACAACCAAAAATTGAGGATTACAAAATATATATATATATATATATATATATATATATATATATATATATATATTGAAAAAATAATCATAAAACACATACAAAACATATAACATACAATGGAGGGCAACACAGAGGGGTCTGACTGTATGAAAACAGTCCGACAGAACCGTACCCCTCTCACTACTGATGAACCAGAGAAAACATCCTCATATATGGTATATAATCCGAATTACTCTAATCGTCAGAGAAATAAATATATGCACTGCACTGACAAAATGCACACATGTAGGATAAAAAAGGTGCAAAAATATAGACCTCCAAAAAGATTATATCCCCTATGACAGAAGTAATGACATAGTAATACAATACACCTGTAGTTACCTACATCTGCAGCGTTTCCATGTCCCTTCGTTTCCGGCTAAGGCCACGTATGCGCAATGACGTCACCATGTACGCGTACCGTGATGACGACACTGTCACTATAAGATAAGACGCACCGGCCGAATAAAGCAACTAGAGGCCGTACAATACGGCTGAAGTACTACAAAGACATGGCCGCCGGATAGGACATATATAAGTAACAGTCTCTAATAGAACGGAGCAATTTATAAATAACATATAAACTATCGAGAATTCATCAGATAAGATAAAATTCCACATAATATATTAAACAAAATGAAAAAACAAATAATAAATACATAATCATGACATATAATAAATGCTAAAAACAATCAAGTGACAAAAAGTAGTGACAAATAAATAATATATAGATATCATATAATATCAAAAAGTGCAAGTGCATTTAATATACATAATAAACATGATATTTACATAAATAATAATCATTTGTCAAAAAATGACACAATTAGATTGTCACGGAGCGAAGGTATACGTCCTTCCCCCGGAGGATATCTTGAATCAACACGGACGCAAGAGGACGGGAGACAACAGCAATTTATTGTAATCCACAAAGTTAGTAGCCGGTGGCGGTCGCATCAACCGTAATAACAATAAGTCCACAGAAGTCACAATCCAATGATAGCTTTGGTTCCTTGGTCCTGTAACTAAATCCTGGCTCTCTGCAGAGCTGTGCACAGGCCGGCTAACACATACTAACTGCTAGCTATATACTATATACTAAGACTGTTACACCTATATCTGTGGGTGGGAAGGGCTGAGTCACAGATCCTTCCCCCCTCACCTATACCAAGGAGAGCAGACTCCCTGTCTACTATGGACAACGCACCATCCAACATCTTCTTGGAGACACTGATCAGATTATCTCCACCCATTGTCCTCACTAGTTAGAGGTATTTGCATACAATGTGCTAACACACTAGACCCTAATCAGCCAACTACACATTGATGTATACAACAGGTTAGAGAATACATTCCACACCAAATATATATTACACATGGCCTATAGTATAGACTCTAACCATCCCGTGACATAGATTAAACAATAATACAATATTTAGTCAAAAAGTGCATAAGTGCTAACTATAAATGTAAGTGCGGTGCCATAAAGTGCACGTGCCGAAAATAAATAAATTAATTAATATTTGTCTGAAAGCTCCGGCTTCAGACATCTCATACAATGGATCCAAATGGAAATGAAGGAAACACAGACAGGGTAGACCTACAACAAAACAAAACAGAAACAGGACAAATTAATTATAATAAAAAGACAAGGGACAAAAGAATAATAAAATTTGCGCAAGATGGAAAATACCAAAAAGAAATTTTACAAAAAGGACCTAAAACTTACAGCTTCATTTAATCCAACTGGGCTAACTGTGTCTAACTCCACAATCCAACGGGTCTCCTTACGCAATAGAGCCTTGTGTAGGTTACCCCCCGACTTTCTAAATGGACCCTATCAATGCCCCGTACCCTGAAACCCCGAGGATTGCTCTGATGAAATTCTTTAAAATGTCTGGGGACAGGTTGTAATCTTTCAAAATCGCGAGATCTCGCAGATGCTAAAATTTTCCCAACATGTTCAAGTACACGTACTTTAAAGGCCCTGCTGGTCATACCAATATATATTAGCCCACAAGGGCATGTGGCATAGTAGATCACCCCCCTGTATTGCACGAAATGTGTTGAACGATGTTATATTCCCTATCACCTTTGGAATTTGCAAACATAGATGTACGTAACATATACTTGCAAGCAGTACAGTTGCCACAGCAAAAAGAGCCCCAAACTGGACCTTGACTCCCAAATATATACCTCGGCGTATCAGGCACATAATGACTAGAGGTAAGAATATCTCGCAAATTTTCAGATCTCCTCCATGTAATCTGAGGATATGCAGGCAAGATCTGTGAGAGCTGACGATCTGTATGTAGGACGTTCCAATGTTTCTGCAGAATGTCCTGTAGGACCCGCCATTGGCAATTAAATTTAGTAACAAAGCGTAAATCTTGGGAGGAGGATGCTTCCGCCCTCCTTTCCTTACTTACCGACAATGAATCTCTAGAAGTTCTTTTGGCCCTCTCATATCCCGCAGAGATGTTTTTCAGATGATATCCCCGATTCAAAAATCTCATGGTGAGATCAGATGCCTGTCTCTCGAACATTGTATCGTTGGAGCAGATTCTTTTCCTCCGCAAAAATTGGCCAGTTGGTATAGCCTGTTTCACCTTTGGATACACAGTTAGCCCAGTTGGATTAAATGAAGCTGTAAGTTTTAGGTCCTTTTTGTAAAATTTCTTTTTGGCATTTTCCATCTTGCACAAATTTTATTATTCTTTTGTCCCTTGTCTTTTTATTATAATTAGTTAATTTGTCCTGTTTCTGTTTTGTTTTTGTTGTAGGTCTACCCTGTCTGTGTTTCCTTAATTTCCATTTGGATCCATTGTATGAGATGTCTGAAGCCGGAGCTTTCAGACAAATATTATTATTATTTTTTTTTTTCGGCACGCGCACTTTATGGCACTGCACTTACATTTATAGTTAGCACTTATGCACTTTTTGACTAAATATTGTATTATTGTTTAATCTAATTGTGTCATTTTTTTGACAAATGATTATTATTTATGTAAATATCATGTTTATTATGTAAATGCACTTCTGCACTTGCACTTTTTGATATTATATGATATCTATATATTATTTATTTGTCACTACTTTTTGTCTCTTGATTGTTTTTAGCATTTATTATATGTCATAATTATGGATTTATTATTTGTTTTTTCATTTTGTTTAATATATTATGTGGAATTTTATCTTATCTGATGAATTCTCGATAGTTGATATGTTATTTATAAATTGCTCCGTTCTATTAGAGACTGTTACTTATATATGTCCTATCCGGCGGCCATGTCTTTGTAGTACTTCAGCCGTATTGTACGGCCTCTAGTTGCTTTATTCGGTCGGTGCGTTCACCGGCCAGAACTTTATTTAAGATCTTATAATGACAGTGACGTCATCACGGTACGCGTACATGGTGACGTCACTGCGCATACGTGGCCTTAGCCGGAAACGAAGGGACATGGAAACGCTGCAGATGTCGGTAACTACAGGAGTATTGTATTACTATGTTTATTTAGAAGGGTATTTATATGCTATCGCGATGTACTGTCATTCACCTCCTGATGAAGCCACGCTAAGGCGAAACGCGCGTCGGGGTGTCTTGGTTCCCTCACTGCTGATGTTCCGGGATTAACCCCTTATGGTTTATTTACACTGCCACCATGTCTATGGGTATGTATTGACATTGGACCCATGACATTTATTGTCGTATCTTCTATCTACCTTTTATCAGGATACTCTTCATTATATGGTTATCATACCTCAGTTATGGGGATTCTGTCATAGGTGATATAATCTTTTTGGAGGTCTATATTTTTGCACCTTGTTTATCCTACATGTGTGCATTTTGTCAGTGCAGTGCATATATTTATTTCTCTGAGGATTAGAGTAATTAGGATTATATACCATATATGGGGATGTTTTCTCTGGTTCATCAGTAGTGAGAGGGGTACGGTTCTGTCGGACTGTTTTCATACAGTCAGACCCCTCTGTGTTGCCCTCCATTGTATGTTATATGTTTTGTATGTGTTTTATGATTATTTTTTCAATAAATATATTTTTATTTATTTTTTTGTACTCCTCAATTTTTGGTTGTGGTTCAGTTGTATTAGTTTTGGGGTTACTTGTTTATTATTGATGGATAAATTTGGTTGGTTGTATTTTTGTAAGAGGACACAGACAGAAAGTTGAGTCTGTGGAAACCGAATGAGGTTTTGTCCTGAGCACTACGCCAGAATTTTGCACATCAGACATTAGGTCGACTGTTGAGAATTCCCCTATAGAACAGTCTGTGTGGCCGTGGAAAGGTCTGTGTGGCCGTAGAACGGTCTGTGTGGCCGTGGAAAGGTCTGTGTGGCCGTAGAACGGTCTGTGTGGCCGTGGAAGGATCAGAGGTCTGTGTGGCCCTAGAAAAATCTGTGTGATGACCCTGGGGAGAAATCTGTGTGACCCCCAGAGAAATAGTGGGAAGCTCACAGCTGAGTGGCCATCAGCTAACATGGGGAAGGGACCCTCTAAGATATGGTACACCCCATGTGAACTAATAGAGATGAGAGAAGGGAAAGAAGTTGCCGCCGAAGTAAAAATGATTTTTAAAAGAGCAGGTGTCCCAAGATAGGATAGGATTGTTTGATAGTAAATTTTGGGAACCAATGGGGATTAGATCATGCAGGACAGATACAGGAGCATAAGTTACAAAGGGGAATATATGCTCTGATTGAAGGTAGTAACGGAGCACAGAAGGGACAGTCCGCTGAAGTATATTGTGGCAGACCACTCACCAAGGTAGTAGATTCTGGGTGAAATCAGGTCTATAATGCTTTGAAAACACCATGATTGCTGAAGCATTTATGCAAGGAATCAGACCAAAACTGGCCGAAAAGATCAGAAGCTGCCTCCTGCCTGTCTCTGATTGTGGTCAGGATAATTCACAATGAATGTCAGGCCCCTCCCCCACCTCCCAGTGTCCTTTGTATCCACAGCAGAGGTATACAGTATATATGCTTTGGTAAAAGTCAGCAAGAAGGGGGAGGGGGAGACACGTCAGGTAGTTAAGATGTCAGCTTTAAGTGATAGATTGTAACATCACTCGGTTAATGTATGGACAATTATGAATATATGGTTTAATAATTTGTAACTGTATAGTGTAAGCTGTTTCTAGCAATGCCAGTATTTCTAAAAGAGTATTGTGATGTGTAACAGTGGTAAAAACTTTGATTGGAATCTCGTAAAGAATAATGTTAAAAGTCTGGCAGTCGGCCAAGGCAAACCTTAAATATAGTTTAAGAGGTTCTGAACATCTGTGGTAATTAGAAGAGTGAGGTTTGCCATGGAAATATTCAAAAATTGCACAAAAATATTAATATGTAATGTTGGTGTCAGTATTGGCTGTTTAAATCATATTTAATGTCTTTAGAATTGGATTAATGGCATAAATGTTAGATAATCATTATCATGTTTATTTTACAGTAATATACAAATTGATGAGAAGATGAAGCCATCTAATTACTTGTTTTGTTTATTTTTCTCCTCAATATTTAGCTGTGTGGGGATTATAACTAACTCTGTGATTATTTGTAGGAAAAGAAGAACAAGATTTGGCCATCCTGAGATAATAAGTGATATCACTGTACAAAATATATGAAAACTTGACAAGTTCTTTATGATTTAATGGATGTGTTTTGTCTGGAGCTCCAGTGTGAAGTTTGCATGTATATATGGAAGTGAATGGGCCCATATGTGTTACCTATATGCACATGCTCTGTTTGTCTATGTCTGTATTGTTACATTCTTAGACTCCACAGCGAGCAGATGAACATATTGACTGCTTGATAACCCCACAGAGGGTGTTGACAAGTAGATATGAAAGGGAGACATAAGTTCTTTCCATCGTTGAATACATATGTGTGTTCTGGTGAATATGAGATGTACTTGATATACCATGTACATGTACTAGGTACTCAGTGTTTATTGGTGCTTGTGTGTATCAAGTATATCACATGGGCTTTATACTTGTAATATAAATATTGGTTATGGGTTTATACTACAAATCCATGAATGTTAACAATCGGGAATTATTGTGTGAAGAAGTTTTATCTGATACTTGTACATGTACATTGTTATTGGTCATTGCTATTCGGATGATCCTTCTGATATGGGATTAGGCACCATAGGGGTAGGCAATACATGTGAACTATCTTACCACAAGGGGCACAGAACTCCCCTAATATGTACACGCAGGTAAAGATAAATTGCAGTTCTGCAAAACTAAAGTGGTGTTTCTGCGACATTGTTTGCTACAAGGTGCTAGACATCTGACTAAGTAAATTAGAAGTCACTTGCATATCTGCTCTGTAATGTGTTTTTGTGTATAAATTTTTGTTATGGTGATCAGGAGATAGATTTGATCCCTTATTTAAGGCTTCCGCCTTCTCTGCTGATATATTTTGAGCATTTACTTACCTCAATGAATTAGTTGTAATTCTGGAGTGTTTAGAAGTTTTAGAGAATTTAATTTACTTAGGATTGTAGAAATATGTCTGAATACAGGTTTGACAAGTTTGGGGAAAGCCAGCTGATTCTATGATAAGACACTGTTTAATCTTACAGTGGAGACAAAGAGAACAATGACTGGTCCGCTCAGACTACAGAGTGTCTTATTTATGTCCCAATTGTCCCTATTGTGTAACTGCTGATAGTGTCCTGAGGGCAAATGAAGTATTGTACTGCTATATCTTAAAGTGACCCACTGGATTGTGAGTAATTACTTTCTAGAGATAGGTTTTGTATGAAAAAATAAGACAAATGTTTTATGGGAAATTAAGTGAATATTATTGCGAGATGTTGATAATTTTTATTTATTTATTTATTTTTGTGCCACAGATAGACAGACATGAACCTGATGTGTTTCCTCTATCAGAATGGTGGTAAGGCAATCCTCACACAGGTAGACAGATGTCATATTTCCTTGGCAAGATAGAGCAAGATGGAATTTGCTCTACAATCCTCCTCAAACATCTCATTTCAGCGTTATTTGACTTTTGAATCCTGCAACTCTTTTACCAGTAGGAGTTCACCAGTAGGGGGAGTAGATGATGAGATATTTAGTAGATGATGAGATATTTAGTAGATGATGAGAATTTTTTAATTTTTTTTATTATTAATGAGATATTTTTAAACTCCCTCTTAGAAGAGTCAGTTTCAGTTATGTCACTGATGCCCCATTGGAGAATCCTGACTATGAGATGTTTGTGGACGGTTCCAGGTACCTAACAGAAAAAGGCAAATTTGTTACAGGGTATGCTGTAGTCACTATACACCATAGTATAAGAAGCCCTTCCACCACACATGTCAGCACAAGAGGCTGACCTTATAGAAGCCTGATAGCACAGCAAACATTTACACTGACTCCAGGTATGCTTTTGGCATTGCACATGGTTATGGTCCAATATGGAGGTCCAGGAACTTCCTGACAGCACAGGGCAAACCAATTAAGAATGGAATCTTAGTAAGTCAGTTGATGGAGGCCATATTGCTCCCTAAGCAGTTGGCAATTGTGAAAGTCAGAGCTCACACAAAGGGAAGAGACCCTGAGAGTATTGGAAATGAAAAGGCTGATTAAGCAGCGGCACTACTGCCATGGAAGGGTCTCAACCAGGTGAGAAAAATAGACATTGACCTAGCAGACCCCAAGGGGCTGTACTCTAAGGTGACTGGTGCCAGAGAATGTGAAGGAATGTGGAAAATGGGGGATAGACTGTGTCTGCCCGCAGCAGTATACCCCCAAATGGCTGGTTTGGCCCACGGTAAGGTGCATGCCTCTTGAAATGCCATGGAGTCACTAGTGGGTAAACTATAGTTTGCCTCAGGTTTTGGAAGGGCTGCAGGGAATCACGTAAAAGCATGTCACATATGTGCTCTACACAATCCAGGGCAGGTAGTTAAGGCACACTGCATGCACACCAAAATCCCTGTATCCATTTCAGATAATACAAGTAGTTTACATACAATTGCCTGAATCTGGAACGTACGAATATGTGTTGGTCTGTGTGGATTTGTTCTCAAGTTGGATCAGCCGAGCAACGACACAGGTAACTGCCAAGAAATTGATATCGGAGCTTGTGTGTAGATTGGGGATACCTGAGATGATAGAGTCTGATAGAGGTACATGTCTGTATTGGGGATTCAGCAGAGTTCAGGCAAAGTAGAAAGGTTGAAATGCACACTCAAGGTGCTTTATAGAAGGGTGATGATAAGTACTGCCAGATGTGTCCAGAACTTGTGACAAAGACTGAAATTAACACATGACCAGGTGTTCTCTTCTATTCCAGACCCTGTTTGATTTTTCAGGAGCACATAGCTTGCAGGTGGTGATTGGGTGATCGTGAAAAGACATATCAGAAAACCTCTTGAACCAAGATTTGATGGTGCCCTCCAAGTGCTGCTAACCACTAATACTTCTATGAAACTTGAAGGAAAGAGTAACTGTATCCATGCTTCACATGGCAAAGAAGTCTCTACACGAAAAGTGATGAAGATTCTCCTGATAACGCTGTTACAGATGGTTCTGGCGATAAGCCCACATAGAATATTTGACAATGAGTGGGACAATAAGTTTCTTGAACATCATATGATCTTGAACGAAGATCTGAATGTGTCAGATTGTAGGATATGTACTCATAGCCCCATATTAGCCTCAGTCATGTTATATAACTCTGTTTTCATAATGCAACAGGAAATGTTTGAAGTAGTGATACATAGTATAAGCAAGTGAATGTCAGTAAAGTTGCAGTAATAATCGTATGTTTATTTTGTTTGAAAAATACAAAGCAGACTGAAAATAACAGGCCAGAACTATGATTGAGATTAGGTTGGAATACAGGAACATATGAGGGGAATCTGGAAAAAGTCCAGCAGTAGACGTTAAGCCACTGAAGTACCTAAATATGAATTCCTGTATTCAAATATCTCAAAATGGGGGAATTGTGGGGGGCTAACAATATTGTTTGAAAATTATATTTGATAAATTACATGAAGTGGGGGCCCAGATTACTTGTCTTCCAGTGATATTGCCTTTCCAGCCATCTTGTCCCTATCAAAGATAAGTAGTTTTGTCTCACAAAGGAATTGGTTAGACTAATTAACATGGAGACGCTATGGGCTGCGTACTATTGAGACTTTAAACAAAAGATCAAAGAAGGAAAACCCTTCTGTAGGTGATAAGGAAATAGAATGTTAATGAATCCTTAGCTATCTGATCGACTTCAGAGCTGCACCTTTGTGTCAATGTAGAGTGTGTAAACACAGGATGTCTATAGTCCATTGAATGTTAGTTCCAAGAGTGGCTTCAAGCCTTTTGATCTCTAATTATCTTCTGAGCCTTGAAATGTACATCTACAGTGACTGTGTGTGTGTGTGGGGGGTAGCTTCCTGTTGGAATGTAATAATTAGATGGAGATTACAGTAGACTTTAGCCAATGGTCACAGGCTAGGATTATGTTACCACTCCACATCCAATCCTGTTATGTTATGTTATAAGTCCAACCTGCTTTTGTCTGTATAAATACTACCTCCTTTGTAACAATAAAATAGAATTCATCTTGATACACCACCAGCTGTGTCTTTTGTGGTTCTCCAGGCTACAAAGATGGGTGTAGCCTATCCAGGCCTGTTATTTAATTTGAAACTACAGACAACATAGCTCTGGGGGTCTTGTGCCCCTAACAGGTATGTTTGAGAAAAAGGGTTGAGACCTCTTCAGTTAGTAGAGCTCGCCCTTTTTTTAGATTGGTGTGTTTCATGAGTCGAGTTGAGTCTTTGAGGTATAAAGGCCGTTGTATAACAAGTCCTTGAGATTGGAGGTCAATAAAGTGGGAAAGGTTACTTGTGAGTGATCCTATTCCAGAAATAAGGAGCCGACCAGGGAGACAAGCCAAAGATTTGGTAGGAGGTAAAAGAATGGGAGAGGGGATCCGTGATTTGAAGGAATCTTTTTTGTTGAGTCGTTTGTTTTTATCAGCCTGATAAATAAAGATCTATATTGACTACCATAGGTCGGCAGTGGGCTACTTGTTGGAGGTTCATAGAACTACTTATCATCAAGGCGACGGTTTGCTTCTTTTATAGAGTCGGTATGATTGTGAATTTCATCTCCGCTTGCATTGTCGGCTGTTCGGATAACAGTTTCTGAGTTCAGTTGTAGGTTTTCTGAGGATGAAGGATTCTTTCATGACCGTATCTTTTCCACTTTTTGGAATCTCCAATGACCAAGGAAAAGAGGCCCCTGTGCTAGTTTAGACAGAGGGTGTGCATGGACGGGAATCACTTGTGGTGTAGGGTCCATAGCAGTAATGGTTATTTGAGGAGAAGCTGTCTGGTGAAGGAATTAAAGGGGTTGTCAAGGATAAGTTGATAATTCTAAACTAAGCTACAACCCCCCCCACCTATCTTTCAAATTTCTCATTGTTCAAAAAAATCTATATTTGTGTAGATCGACGTGGCAGTCACGTGAGCCCCAGGCACTTTCCTGATCTTCCTAACTCACCAGCCTTACAATCCGCAACTTCTGGGCCCTTACGTCATTTCTTCTGGGCCCACGACTGCAAAATAGTCTACGTCACCCCATGCATCGTGTGCCAGCCGCTCACTGTAGTGTGCCTGCCAGCATTCCAGCTCTATTGCACAGGTGAGAAGGTCCCAGAAGAACAGACCTAAGTGCCCAGAAGGTCCGAACTCGAAAATAGGCAAGTATGGTGGGTCGGGGGAGAAAAGGGGGTTGAGTTAGCTAGAATGCTAGTAGTGGGCAGGCTAGCTAGGGAAACAGGGAGGGGTTGTGAGTGATAAAGAGAGGGGCATCGAGTGATTGAGGGATGTGGGGTGAGTTAGCTATGAGTGAAGTCTATGGCATCATGGTAGTTGTAGGAAACTCAGAACAGGAAGATGCTCAAGTAAACAAATGCAGAAAATACAAGGAGCTCCCAGATCAACCCAAAAATCATCCAAAATACTGCTAAAGGTATTCGAGTGCACTTATTAACTGGTGGTAGCAGCTAGTTATGGATTGGGGTGTAGGCAGTAGCCTGGGTATTAGAGGCATGGTGAGTTGAGAGGGAAATGCTAAACAAAAAGACAAAAGAGGGCCAGACAGAGAGACAGAAGGAAGGTGATACGGAGGATGGGAGAGTTTGGATGGATCCACTGGTCATGGATGCTGGCCGAGAGGAAGGCAGAGGATCATCGTAGGCAGATAGAAGGTATAAATGCAAAGATTATACTCAAGTTACATTATTATTGTCACAGTTACATTATTATTATCACAGTTACATTATTATTATTGTCAGTTACATTATTATTGTTACAGTTACATTATTATTGTTAGTTACATTATTATTATCACAGTTACATTATTATTATTGTCAGTTACATTATTATTGTTACAGTTACATTATTATTATCACAGTTACATTAACACAAGTGGCAAAACCTAAACAAACAAAAAAAATATACAAATTTGGTGTCAAATTAATAGTATCGCCCCAGGTATCGACTAAGAGGTTCATGTTCTTGCGATTCTCATTCAGAAAGTCCATAAAGGTGCAAAACACTCCATTCAAGCCCTGCCAGATGACAAATTTCTATTTCTAGTGGTCAGGTTAAACTTTAAGTCTGAAAAAACTGAGAAACCTCTTTCTGGACTAGGAATTTAATGTCATTGCCATCGATGCCTGCAATACAAATAAAATGATATTTATACTCCCCGGCTGCTGTACTCCTGGCGCTGGTTGGTGCAGAGAAGTAACCCTCAGCTTGGGTGCGCATGCGCCATACCACTGACACCTGCGCACTGAAGCCGGGGTGTATGTGCTTGTCTTCACTGAGATTATCAGACTCATCTCTAGGTATTGGAAATGGATTTAGACAAGGAGATCTGGGACACCCCTGTGGGGGTTTAGTGTCTCGAATCCACCGGAAAGTTTCCCATTAAAATGGACGCAAGCTTTAAGTCTTGTATTAGTGTCTATGGGGCACACACAACCCTCAAACCTTCGAACTTGTGCCCCTTTGATAGACTCTTAAACCCAAAGAATATAATAGTTGTCAGTGACACATGGAACGTTCATTGTGTTGTGCGGTTACATTGTGTACCAACGGCAGGTCTTCACCTCATGTTCTGGACACCGTGCATCTGTCTCGTGTCATGGTCAGACAAGGTCTTGCCAAGTCCTCACAATCTAGATGATGAAACCCACAGTAGTTACACTACGAGGCAAGTCTACCTGGAGCCACGTCTCCCATTGCAGAAAGGTTCCACCCCTTATGGACTCCGCCTCCTGATTTGAAGCTTGATATTAATCTTCTGACTTGTCTTCAGGTTAGAGCGGAGTGTTTGTGAGCCATAATAACACATCGCTAACCTGCCAACGCGAGAATCCACCATTGCTGACAGGACAACCCTACGAAGCTGGCCGATTCTTCCTGAACCTTCTTCCTACCATCAGGTGAAGATGAGAGCTCTGCTGTTCCTGCTGCTTAGCTCTCCAATGCTACATGGACAGAGAACGGCCTGCCCCATCTACGAACGTAAGAGCCTAGAACACACATGACTGTACCCATGGGCCGACCACTGATACTGGGGACTGTTTCTAGGGGGGCTTCTTTACCGGTGATGAAATGTTTGATTTTCTTGTTTGGTAGAAAAGTTACTAAGTGGGGAAGGAAAGACGTGAGCTGGAGATTAGCTGGAAAGAGTAGCAAAAGACGATTTTACCTTCATTTAACCTTCCCTGCTGGTCAAATCAAGGAAAGGGGACAATGTTTCTACACACTCAGCTCTGCTGCATCGGACTGCTACATCGGACGCTGCTACACTTCTATATCGGCCAGCACTGCTACATCGGGCCATGCGCTCAGTTCAACTACTCCGGAGATGCAGTCAAGCAGAGCGCACGCCCAGCACTGCTACATCAGAGATGAAGCAGAGCTGGCCGTTCGTTGAGCTTGGCTACTCCGGAGTGGTCGAGCTGAGTGCACGGCCCGATGTAGCAGTGTCCGATGCAGCAGAGCTGAGTGTGCAGCAGGATTCAGAGCACACTCAGCTCTACTTCATCTCCGGTGTAGCAGTGCCAGGACTGCTACATCTCGGCATAGGAATGCATTGACCAGCGTTGATTGTCCAAATACTATAGCATTCGGCCAATCAATGCTGGTTCTGCCGGTGGAGTCTAAGGGTGGTCCACAGCAGTCTCCATTCTGGTCCAATTCTTAGATTCCGCCTCCTCACAGACGAGCCTCCAGCAGAACCAGCGTTGATTGGGCGAATGCTCTACTTCTGTATGGCATTCAGCCAATCAATGCTGGTCAATGCATTCCTATGGGAAAAAGTCAGCTCCTGCATATCACAAGCTGACAGGGATCCCGACATAATACAGTGTCTTGGGCTTGTGAGATACCCCCAGACATGCGCCCCCTGCTGTCCCAGTTGCATTTTAGAGGTGTTGGCATCATTTTCTGGGGTGTCATAGTGGACTTGGTGACTCTCCTGAGGTGAATGGTGGGATCCCCTGAAACGAAGCATTTTCTCCCATAGACTATAATGGGGTTCCATATTCCTTCCAATAGTCCAATATTGAGCGGCTACTCGGAATGAATATCGAATATCGAACATTTTACTGTTCGCTCATCTCTAATAGTAACCTCGGATCTTCTCTTGCCTCTCCTGCCATAGCTTGTGGTGTTCACTGCTCCATGGCGGTCTTCTTCTATCTTCTTCTGGTCTCCTGGATGATGTGACGGGGCTTTGGCACAGAACAGAAATGGGACAATCTCGACAACTCTCAGATTGAGTTCATTGTGTTATAATATCTGTAGTTTATAGCTGTCAATGTGTTATTATCAATATAAAGCCCAGTAATTCAGACACAAACACACAATAACACAACTTGTCTGCTTTTATTTCACAACTAGACATTAAGTTGCTGGTGGTGACGAGTAATGGTGAGCTAAAGATTGGCAATCCTCCGCTGGATAGATATAACAATTATGATGGCGGTACGAGAGTCATTGGGAAAGTGAAGAATCACGACAAGATAGTCTGCAGTCCTGATGGTTCCCTGTACGTAGTCCAGAATGGAGATCTCTTCACCGGACCACTGCCCTGTGATAGTAACCAGGACTGGTTTTCTACAGCCAAGAGAGTTGGAATAGGGGGATGGGGAAATTATAAATTCATTTTCATTGATCCTTCTGGAAATTTCTATGCAGTAACAAAGGACGGAGATTTTTACAAAGGTCCAAAACCCGACAATGAAGACGTCTGCTGGCATAGAAAACTAGCCACCAGAATTGGACATGGAAACTGGAATCAATTTGAAGCCCTGTTCATCAATGCAAGAGATTATCTTTTTGCGGTGACTAAGGATGGTTTATTTCTGAAGGGAAAAACACCAAGTGCAGGCACCAATTGGCAGGGGTCCGCCAAAAAGATTGGAAGTGGTGTGTGGCAACACATGACCCACTTCATGGCTTTCAGTTGTGATGGAGACCTGTGGTGTGTGAATAATATCAATGGAAACTTCTACAGAGGTTCACAGCCAGATAACGAGAATGACATTTATACCTCTAGAGCTTACCATTTGGGAGAGGGATATCACGTGTACCCCTTTATGTGCCTTATATAACCTCTGTACTTTGGGGTCTGTAGATTGGCCTCTGGTTTTTAGTAGATGCAGATTCTTCTTTAGCTGATTATTTGCAGGTCTCTTCTGGCTTATTGTTTGCAGATTTCCTCTGGCTCTTAATGATCACAGATCTCTAGTACTTAGTGTTTGGTTTTCTCCTCAAGCTACAAGTGTCTTTAGCTCTTAGTATCGGGATCTTTAGCTCTTGGTATCGGGCTCTTTGGCTCTTGATATCGGGCTCTTGGTATCAGGCTCTTTGGCTCTTGGTATCAGGCTCTTGGTATCGGGCTCTTTGGCTCTTTGTATCGGGCTCTTTGGCTCTTGGTATCGGCCTCTTTGGCTCTTGGTATCGGGCTCTTTGGCTCTTTGTATCGGGCTCTTTGGCTCTTTGTATCGGGCTCTTTGGCTCTTGGTATCGGCCTCTTTGGCTCTTGGTATCGGGCTCTTTGGCTCTTGGTATCGGGCTCTTTGGCTCTTGGTATCGGCCTCTTTGGCTCTTGGTATCGGGCTCTTTGGCTCTTGGTATCGGGCTCTTTGGCTCTTGGTATCAGGCTCTTTGGCTCTTGGTATCGGGCTCTTTGGCTTTTGGTATTGGGCTCTTTGGTTCTTAGTATCGGGCTTTTTGGCTCTTGGTATTGGGCTCTTGGTATCGGGCTCTTTAGCTCTTGGTATTTGGCTCTTTGGCTCTTGGTATCGGGCTCTTTGGCTCTTGGTATTGGGCTCTTTGGCTCTTGGTATCAGCTTTTGGCTCTTGGTATCTGCAGCTTGCTCTGTGACTTAGTTTCTGCAGTTCTCCTCTGGCTTTTAGTGTCTGTGACTTTCATTGCCTCCTCTCACTGATCTATACAGGAGGGTTTGTATAAGTTGTCCTCACCATGTCCAGGACAGTCCTGGCTATTAGAGATGTCTGTGGTTTCTATAGTTGGGTTTATTGCTGATTCTAAGACATTTAGAGGATACATTTCCTTCTACATACCATACCATACCATACCGTAGCATACCATACCGTAGCATACCATACCGTACCGTACCATACCGTACCGTAGCATACCATACCGTACCATACCGTACCATACCATACCATACCGTACCATACCATACCGTAGCATAGCATACCGTACCATACCGTACCATACCATACCATACCGTACCATACCATACCGTACCATACCATATCTATGCAGTAGTTGTTGATGTGGTGTCTTATCTACTCCATCCATGTAACATAAGTCTTCATGGAGTCAGCCATTAATTTTAACTTGCATGCTACATCTCCTCCACCTGAACTCATAAGTCTGTCCCTGGA
The DNA here is from genome assembly GCF_031893055.1 of Leptodactylus fuscus. Lineage (NCBI taxonomy): Eukaryota > Metazoa > Chordata > Amphibia > Anura > Leptodactylidae > Leptodactylus > Leptodactylus fuscus. Next base: position 369,836,436 of record NC_134265.1, on the reverse strand, counting down.
TCTGTATAAGAAATATTTGATCACTAGAAAATCCTGAACTATATAAGTTTTTCCCTCACTGGTAGAGATGGATGAGCCAGTTTATAATGAATCAGATTTAACCCGAATTTTGCAAACGTTTTGGTTTCTAACACAAGCAAAACCTCGTCTCAGATGAACTGGCAAAATGTCCACCATCACATAGAAATGAGGTAGAAGAACTGAGAGTACGAGGGTCACATGGTTGGTCGGTGACCTAGGTGGGCTCTTGCTATAAGTCTCCAATCTTGCTTGACTTGTATTTTTTCCCTAGAGACTGTGTGTCGGGCCGTCAGTGCTTAGTTTAGACGCCATATACCAGATAATTCAGCAGAGCCCCCACACTGTGCTACTCCTTGCAGTTATGTGTAGTGTTGGCCGCAGTAAACCTAACATGTCCATCGATCTATTACATGTGCTGACAATTCATGCCACTTAGGGCACAGTATAAAGACATTGTTCACACTTTCCTCCTCACTGTTATATATTTCTTTTAGCTAGCCAATGTAGGCCCAGTGCAATCTAAAGTTTTGGAAGTTGTCATCCACACAAAAAGTCACATCGATCTTCATCCTGGCATATTCCCGATCTGTCCATGGGCCAATATTTAACATTTTCTTAAAATTTTGTACTTTTCACCTCCACCGCCTAAATCCCCTTCTCCTTACAATAACACCATGTTTGTGCAGCATCTGCTCCCAAAAAGGGATTATTTTTTTTTGGGGGGGGGGGGTTGGGCTAGTTCACAGGGGGTCAAGGAGGCGGATTTTGATTTTCGCTTCAAAATCCACCTCCATACAATGGAGGTCTATGGAGACCACTGGGGTTGGAGACCGCTAGCAGAAAAAGAAGCGAACTGCCCTATCTTCAGGCCGGCAGCAACCTCCGGAGTCGGCCCATTCATGTGAGCCAACTCTGGAGGGGGCGGTTGTGGCAGGCGAGTTTTGACCCAAGAGTGACGCGGCTCCCCACTCCCTGTGTCACTCTCGGTGCCAAAATCCACCCCGCCGCCCCCCATGTGAACGAGCCCTGCAGCTTTAAACGTTTTCCCGTTTCAACCAGACACGCTGACAGTCTGCCTCAAGTCCTTTAGTTGCCATTTCCACACTATTGCCATAAAGACAGAAAATAATAAAAAACAACTATAAATTACTTCTTACAATACCATTTTGGTGTGACTTCTGCTCCCTTAGGTTTCTTAAAGCCGCTTCTTCACTTTTCTCACCTGACACTTTGACTCAAGTTTTTGTTCAAAATAGAGAACCTGTTGCCTGGCAAAGCCCTGAGATCTTCCAGTGCAACTGTATGAAAAAACCCAAGCAGGCGTGTTCCTTGGGCCACATTGTTTGTTTCTCGCTTCAGTTTTCACAAAATGTAGCAAAGTGGGGCAAAGATCTCTTTTATTCTTGCAATCCTTAAATCTGACGTCAAACATTTGGTGTCAGAAGTGGGATCGCTGTAATAACACTTCTGCAGCAGAGTAACTAGTATGAGTTGTGTTTCCAGGACACAGGTTACGTTACAATTGCTTCTCATTTGTTATTCTTCACATATAAAATAGCTTCTTGAAACCAAGGCGCACCGCGGGAATCCGCTGAAATAGAAGTGACGTTGCTTTTGGCTACAATTCATGGCAGTGGTCAGGTTCAGGGCTGGATGTAGGGAAGGGATACATTGTTGTTGTGACACTTCAATGAATGTTTAGAATGTTCTATGAATGGATGAGTAAGACCCGCTGGTGGAGATTTCTGAAGTCCTGCAGAATATATCAGTGTTGTGTTCATAGTGAAAGGTTGGGCTTCCCCGGGAACATGAAAGCCAAGCCCTGACTTCAGTGATCTGCTTTGTCTGTAGTGAGATTTCTTGCATTGTAATAATAAACTCAGTAGAATATACAGTATATACTCACTCAGTAATGTGTGTGGTCTCTTTATTCTCCAAACACTTCAATCCATTACACATTACTCTTGTAACCCAGTCTGTTATAACAGCGTCTCCACCTTATAATAAGACGCGTCCAGAGATATGTGGCTGCACAATGGTTGTGATGAGATCATCTAATATGCAGAAGAGGTGACAGCAATCAATGACAAGTTTGTTGGATCATCTCCCTGATTGTGTTGGTGGAAATCGTCCTGTAACAGGCCGGGCACAGATCTGAGCTGGATCACTATGACGGGGATCACAACAGCTCACAGTGATCTCTATATAACACCATCAGACATGGAGATGGGCGGAGGAGTAGCCGTGCACTACAGTCTCTTCCCCCAGGACATGCCGAGGGGTCAGGGATTAGACATCGATTTCCAATGTTACAATATCCAGAGAAAAGACTAAAAAATATCAAAACATAAACAAAAGTCAGCAACACCAGAGATTTCTAATGTCCTGGTATCACCCGCAGCCCACCCACCAGGAACCTCACCAGCTCATAGCAATGTCCCGGGCTGTGTTGGGTTATTGGATAGAAATGCCAAACTGAGGAGATTTGTTGTAGTTTTAAAGTTAAAGTGACCAAGGATGAGATCTCTGAGAGGTCCAGGGAGCGAGACACCATATAGGGCTGCAGGAGATATCTGGCTCCAGAGATTGTATGGTTAAGCTTCTAGGAGTTACATCATCACCTATATAAGTGGGGGATGGGCAAATAACCAGTATACAGATCTCCAGCCAAGAGAACTTCTGCCTGGTCTGAGACTGGTTTATTAGGGGGAAAAACTTACATTGCAGTATAGGAGAACTAGTCTGGAGCACAGTATATAGAATTATAGTAGAGGAGTAGTCTGGAGTATAGTATATAGTATTATAGGAGAGGAGATCTAGTGGAGCACAATTCATAAAGTAAATAGTAGAGGAGAACTGGTCTTGATAATTTCCCTATCTCTCTATATTATAAAAATGAATTCCTGTCTGTCTGTCTGTCTGTCTGTCTGACCAGTCCATTGTTTTATGGTTCATGACCGGGCCATTGTCTCTGGTTAATGACTGGGCCATTGTCTCTGGTTAATGACCGGTCCATTATCTCTGGTTAATGACTGAACCATTGTCTCAGGTTCATGACCGGGCCATTGTCTCTGGTTCATGACTGGGCCATTGTCTCTGGTTCATGACTGGGCCATTGTCTCTGGTTCATGACTGGACCATTGTCTCTGGTTAATGACTGGGCCATTGTCTCTGGTTCATGACCGGGCCATTGTCTCTGGTTAATGACTGGGCCATTGTCTCTGGTTAATGACCGGTCCATTATCTCTGGTTAATGACTGAACCATTGTCTCAGGTTCATGACCGGGCCATTGTCTCTGGTTCATGACTGGGCCATTGTCTCTGGTTCATGACTGGGCCATTGTCTCTGGTTCATGACTGGACCATTGTCTCTGGTTAATGACTGGGCCATTGTCTCTGGTTCATGACCGGGCCATTGTCTCTGGTTAATGACTGGGCCATTGTCTCTGGTTAATGACCGGTCCATTATCTCTGGTTAATGACTGAACCATTGTCTCAGGTTCATGACCGGACCATTGTCTCTGGTTAATGACTGGGCCATTGTCTCTGGTTCATGACCGGGCCATTGTCTCTGGTTCATGACTGGGCCATTGTCTCTGGTTCATGACTGGACCATTGTCTCTGGTTAATGACTGGGCCATTGTCTCTGGTTCATGGCCGGGCCATTGTCTCTGGTTCATGACTGGGCCATTGTCTCTGGTTAATGACCGGGCCATTGTCTCTGGTTAATGACCGGGCCATTGTCTCAGGTTCATGGCCGGGCCATTGTCTCAGGTTCATGACCGGACCATTGTCTCTGGTTAATGACTGAACCATTGTCTCTGGTTCATGACCGGGCCATCATCTCAGGTGATCAGTCCATTGTCTCCAGTTCATGACAGGGCAATTGTCTCTGGTTAATGACCGGGCCATTGTCTCTGGTTCGTGACCGGACCATTGTCTCAGGTTAATGACCGGGCCATTGTCTCAGGTTCATGACCGGGCCATTGTCTCTGGTTCACGACTGGACCATTGTCTCAGGTTCATGGCCGGGCCATTGTCTCTGGTTAATGACTGGGCCATTGTCTCTGGTTCATGGCCGGGCCATTGTCTCTGGTTCATGACTGGGCCATTGTCTCTGGTTAATGACCGGGCCATTGTCTCTGGTTAATGACCGGGCCATTGTCTCAGGTTCATGGCCGGGCCATTGTCTCAGGTTCATGACCGGACCATTGTCTCTGGTTAATGACCGGGCCATTGTCTCTGGTTCGTGATCAGTCCATTGTCTCTGGTTCATGACCGGGCCATTGTCTCTGGTTAATGACCGGGCCATTGTCTCTGGTTCGTGACCGGGCCATTGTCTCTGGTTAATGACCGGGCCATTGTCTCTGGTTCATGACCGGGCCATTGTCTCTGGTTCATGACTGGGCCATTGTCTCTGGTTCGTGACCGGACCATTGTCTCTGGTTAATGACCGGGCCATTGTCTCTGGTTCATGACTGGACCATTGTCTCTTGTTAATGACCGGGCCATTGTCTCAGGTTCATGGCCGGGCCATTGTCTCAGGTTCATGACCGGACCATTGTCTCTGGTTAATGACCGGGCCATTGTCTCAGGTTCATGACCGGACCATTGTCTCTGGTTAATGACCGGGCCATTGTCTCTGGTTCGTGATCAGTCCATTGTCTCTGGTTCATGACCGGGCCATTGTCTCTGGTTCATGACTGTGCCATTGTCTCTGGTTCGTGACCGGACCATTGTCTCTGGTTAATGACTGGACCATTGTCTCTGGTTAATGACCGGGCTATTGTCTCAGGTTCATGACCGGGCCATCATCTCAGGTTCGTGATCAGTCCATTGTCTCCAGTTCATGACAGGGCCATTGTCTCTGGTTCATGACCGGGCCATTGTCTCTGGTTAATGACTGGGCCATTGTCTCTGGTTCATGGCCGGGCCATTGTCTCTGGTTCATGACTGGGCCATTGTCTCTGGTTAATGACCGGGCCATTGTCTCTGGTTAATGACCGGGCCATTGTCTCAGGTTCATGGCCGGGCCATTGTCTCAGGTTCATGACCGGACCATTGTCTCTGGTTAATGACCGGGCCATTGTCTCTGGTTCGTGATCAGTCCATTGTCTCTGGTTCATGACCGGGCCATTGTCTCTGGTTAATGACCGGGCCATTGTCTCTGGTTCGTGACCGGGCCATTGTCTCTGGTTAATGACCGGGCCATTGTCTCTGGTTCATGACCGGGCCATTGTCTCTGGTTCATGACTGGGCCATTGTCTCTGGTTCGTGACCGGACCATTGTCTCTGGTTAATGACTGGGCCATTGTCTCTGGTTCATGACTGGACCATTGTCTCTTGTTAATGACCGGGCCATTGTCTCAGGTTCATGGCCGGGCCATTGTCTCAGGTTCATGACCGGACCATTGTCTCTGGTTAATGACCGGGCCATTGTCTCAGGTTCATGACCGGACCATTGTCTCTGGTTAATGACCGGGCCATTGTCTCTGGTTCGTGATCAGTCCATTGTCTCTGGTTCATGACCGGGCCATTGTCTCTGGTTCATGACTGTGCCATTGTCTCTGGTTCGTGACCGGACCATTGTCTCTGGTTAATGACCGGGCCATTGTCTCTGGTTCGTGACCGGACCATTGTCTCTGGTTCATGACTGGACCATTGTCTCTGGTTAATGACCGGGCTATTGTCTCAGGTTCATGACCGGGCCATCATCTCAGGTTCGTGATCAGTCCATTGTCTCCAGTTCATGACAGGGCCATTGTCTCTGGTTAATGACCGGGCCATTGTCTCTGGTTCATGACCGGGCCATTGTCTCAGGCTCATGATTAGACACAATTGCAGTTTCTTTTTTACATGCAATTTTTTTGCAGTAATTTTTGGGTCTCTTGGTCATAGATAGGGCTTAATTTTTGCCAGTCTTTTACCTGTTTTTAATATGCCAAAGTAAAACTAAAATACTTTTTCAAACATTTTTCCCTGTCCCTTATGGTCATTATTAGAGAGGTGACTATTGGTGTGTGAAGGAGGGACTAGAACCTGTAATGTGGGGATGAGTTTTATTTTACTTATATGGGCCTTAATAATAATAATAGTAATAATAATAGTAGTAGTAATAATAATAATAATAGTAATAATAATAGTAATAATAATAATAATAATAATAATAATAATAATAATAATAATAATAAAAGTAATTTGTGGCCTAGAGAATGGTGGCACAGACTCCCAAACACCCTATGGAGTCGCCCTCACTCCGCTTCATCACTCAGTATGGATGCTTACCTGGTGAAGGCAGGCTGAGACTCCCAGGTAGGCATCTAAGATGGTGCTGGATCCCTCTGAATCCTCACAAGGCTGAGTACTGTAGCTGTAGTTCATGTATTTTTGCTTTGCTCCATTGCGGTTTAGGCCAGACCATCCATAGGCCTCCTACTCCACGAAGACTTTCCGCTACATTGCCTTTCCTATGCATCGGAGACTGGTGGTCATCGCCAGTGGGGCATCTCACCTTGCTGCACATCTACAGATTACAGCAGATACCGGGTATGTAAAGGTAATGGCGGCCGCTCTGGGCCACAACTGGGTCTCCGCTGTATCAATGGAGTCCCAAAGTTAATCCCTGCGATCAGAGTCCACTCTGATCACGGGTATTAATACTTAAAAGACCCCCCTCCAAAAAATGTGCAAAAATACCTATAAAGTTGCAGGCCGGCTCCTGCATGGCGAGATCGCACGAATCGACCTGTTCCTGTGACAGTCGGTAGCCTAAAGGCTCCCAGGCCTGTCATAGCAATATTGGTCTATGTAATGTATAGAATCTCCCGTAGACACTTGTATTACAATCTATGGAACGTGCAGTCAAATCATTGCGGGTTCAAGCCCTCTAGCAGGGCTAATAAAATAGATGAAAAAAAGATGTATAAGCTGTGCGAGTGTATATCAGGGGGCACCCCAAATGTAGAGCTTAGGAGAGAGAATACCCCAGCGCTACCCAGAATGGTCAGTAGGGCCTTGATACATTCCTTGAGGGGTGAAGCTTACAAACTGGGGCCATGTTTTGAGGTTTGCATTCTTACCATAACATTTGATCATAAATCTCATTATTATTATTTCATATATGCATCAGTCTGGATATTTTCTGCTCTTATTTCTGTCTCTCTCATTGGCCCCAGTGGATCTAATAACTTCTTATCTCCATGATAGATGTCTCGGCTTATTTTCATGGTCAGTTTTTTCCTCCTTTCACTATATTTGCATTCCCTTAGTTGTCACTTGGATGAGCAGCAACTCTGGAAGTAAGTCAGGAGAGCATTAGATCCATCCATCCATCTATTGAGAAGGTTCAAGGCACCAGGATCAAAGACATTTTTCTTATTGCACCCAAGATGATATCACCTCAGTAAGAAGCTTCTCGTCCATGGCCACCAATGAACACAAGTGGTAACACTTTAACAAAAATAAAAAAATAAATAAAACTTTGGTATCAAATTAATAGTATCGACCAGGTATCCACTAAGGGGTTCATGTTCTTGTGATTCTCGTTGAAAAAATCCATAAAGGTGCAAAGCACTCCGTCCACGCCCTGCCAGGAGACAATACGTATTTGTGGCTAGTGGTCAGGTTAAACTTTAATCTGAAAAGTCTGATTTACTCTTTCTGGACCAGGAGCTTAGTGCCATTGCCATCGATGCCTGCAATGAAAGTAAAATGATCTTTATACTCCCCGGCTGCTGCTGTACTCCTGGCGCTGGTTGGTGCAGAGAAGTAACCCTCAGCTTGGGTGCGCATGCGCCATACCACTGACACCTGCGCAGTGAAGCCGGGGTGTATGTCTGTTAGATTAGCAGATAAAGTTCTGAGCCAATAGTGAGAACCAGTACTAGACACTGAACAAAATGGCAAACGCCGCGCTGAGTGTCCAGCCCTCCCCAGGCCGCACCAACTCCAACCCCACAGAGATGTTCCCCAGAGTCCCAGATGGTGGAGATGGGGTTGGCACTGCCGAAGAAGACTGATGAAGAAGACACACCCTGAATGCCCGCCCAGCGTGCATGATGCGTAAGTAGATCACATTCTTTTTTAGGTTATTATTTTAAAACTGGGGGGGGGGGGGGGGGGTAGTGTAATATAACATTTACGTTGCCTGAATAGCCTTTATAAAGGCTTCACGCATATGTGGGGCTCTAGCAGCAGGATTTTGCTGATGGAGCCCCTTTAAGTAAGCACAAATCTGTAGGGGGCATCGGCCTCCCTGACTTGAGGCTGTATTATCAAGCCGTACAATTAAGATGGAGGGCACATCTGACGGAACACCCATGTTTGTCTTATCCATGGAGACACGGACTTATGGCTTCCTCCTGGTATCCAGAGATCACTCACTACCAGATGTCCTCTATTAAGGGGTGGGCTGGAGACTTGGAGAGACCTTGGCCCCTCCCTTGCCTGTTGGTTTGATACCTTCTCTGCTGGATGACGTCTCAAAGTTATACGATACATTGTGGTCAGCCTTAAACAACCTGTCTCTTAGAGATATTTCTAGTGGTACCTCCCTCGCATCTTGGAAAGATTTCATCAAACTGAAACCGGACTTGAAACTATCCTTCCTACACCAACAACATGGAAAATGTTATTTTACTAGATTTGAGAAGAAGTTTGCTCTGAGGGCAGAGTAGACTCCCTTTGAAAAACTTCTTATATCAAAAATTAAGATGTTGCACAAAACGTCTATCCTCCTCCTGCACAGATTTGTCTCGCTGATAACATTCTACAATCCGGCATGTCTTACCCGCTGGGAGACAGAACTTGTCCTGAACATTTTCTTGACATTTACATTTCTTCACCAGCACCTGCTGCAGAACTTCACCTACCACCCGCTGTCCCCACGCACCGGCAACTGAGATTGCTAATAATGTCCACAGACTTCCCACGTCAGGATTCATGTGCAGGCAACAGGGACAACTACCGATCCCTATTACTACTACTAATGTAAGATATCAGGGCCTGGGGACAGCAGGCGGGCTAATGGGGAGTACGAAGGAGCAGACTGTGAGGGGCCACAACTGTGGGGGGACCAGGAGGGGGGCGTTATACTGTGTGTGAGTGTGGGGGGGGGGGGGACCAGGAGGGGGGCTTTATACTGTGGGGGCAGCTGGAAAAGGGCATTATACTGTGGGGGGACATTATACTGTGGGGGCACCAGGAGGGGACATTATACTGTGGGGGGACATTATACTGTGGGGGCACCAGGAGGGGACATTATACTGTGGGGGGACCAGGAGGGGACATTATACTGTGAGGGGGCACCAGGAGGGGGACATTATACTGTGGGGGCAGCTGGAGGAGGACATTATACTGTGGGGGCACCAGAGGGCGTTATACTGTGGGGGCACCAGGAGGGGGACATTATACTGTGGGGGCACCAGGAGGGGGACATTATACTGTGGGGGGGCACCAGGAGGGGACATTATACTGTGGGGGGGCACCAGGAGGGGACATTATACTGTGGGGGCACCAGGAGGGGACATTATACTGTGGGGGCACCAGGAGGGGACATTATACTGTGGGGGCACCAGGAGGGGACATTATACTGTGGGGGCACCAGGAGGGGGACATTATACTGTGGGGCACCAGGAGGGGACATTATACTGTGGGGGGACCAGGAGGGGACATTATACTGTGAGGGGGCACCAGGAGGGGGACATTATACTGTGGGGGCAGCTGGAGGAGGACATTATACTGTGGGGGCACCAGAGGGCGTTATACTGTGGGGGCACCAGGAGGGGGACATTATACTGTGGGGGCACCAGGAGGGGGACATTATACTGTGGGGGGGCACCAGGAGGGGACATTATACTGTGGGGGGGCACCAGGAGGGGACATTATACTGTGGGGGCACCAGGAGGGGACATTATACTGTGGGGGCACCAGGAGGGGACATTATACTGTGGGGGCACCAGGAGGGGACATTATACTGTGGGGGCACCAGGAGGGGGACATTATACTGTGGGGGCACCAGGAGGGGACATTATACTGTGGGGGCACCAGGAGGGGGACATTATACTGTGGGGGCACCAGGAGGGGGACATTATACTGTGGGGGCACCAGGAGGGGGCATTATACTGTGGGGCACCAGGAGGGGACATTATACTGTGGGGGCACCAGGAGGGGGACATTATACTGTGGGGCACCAGGAGGGGACATTATACTGTGGGGGCACCAGGAGGGGGCATTATACTGTGGGGCACCAGGAGGGGACATTATACTGTGGGGGCACCAGGAGGGGACATTATACTGTGGGGGCACCAGGAGGGGGACATTATACTGTGGGGCACCAGGAGGGGACATTATACTGTGGGAGCACCAGGAGGGGGACATTATACTGTGGGGGCACCAGGAGGGGGACATTATACTGTGGGGGCACCAGGAGGGGGCATTATACTGTGGGGCACCAGGAGGGGGACATTATACTGTGGGGGCACCAGGAGGGGGACATTATACTGTGGGGCACCAGGAGGGGACATTATACTGTGGGAGCACCAGGAGGGGAAAATTATACTGTGGGGGCACCAGGAGGGGGACATTATACTGTGGGGGCACCAGGAGGGGGCATTATACTGTGGGGCACCAGGAGGGGACATTATACTGTGGGGGGTGCAGGAGGGGACATTACACTGTGGGGCACCCAGGAGGGGACATTACACTGTGGGGCACCAGGAGGGGACATTATACTGTGGGGGGTGCAGGAGGGGACATTACACTGTGGGGCACCAGGAGGGGACATTATACTGTGGGGGCACCAGGAGGGGGACATTATACTGTGGGGGCACCAGGAGGGGGACATTATACTGTGGGGGCACCAGGAGGGGGCATTATACTGTGGGGCACCAGGAGGGGGACATTATACTGTGGGGCACCAGGAGGGGACATTATACTGTGGGAGCACCAGGAGGGGAACATTATACTGTGGGGGCACCAGGAGGGGGACATTATACTGTGGGGGCACCAGGAGGGGAACATTATACTGTGGGGCACCAGGAGGGGACATTATACTGTGGGGGGTGCAGGAGGGGACATTATACTGTGGGGGGTGCAGGAGGGGACATTACACTGTGGGGCACCAGGAGGGGACATTATACTGTGGGGGCACCAGGAGGGGGACATTATACTGTGGGGGCACCAGAAGGGGGACATTATACTGTGGGGGGTGCAGGAGGGGACATTACACTGTGTGTCCTATTATGGTGACTGTAGGGGGACATTATACTGTGGGGGGGACCAGGAGGAGATATTACACTGTGGGGGCACCAGGAGGGGACATTACACTGTGGGGGCACCAGGAGGGGACATTATACTGTGGGGACACCAGGAGGGGACATTATACTGTGGGGGCACCAGGAGGGGGACATTATACTGTGGGGGCACCAGGAGGGGACATTATACTGTAGGGGCACCAGGAGGGGGACATTATACTGTGGGGGCACCATGAGGGGGACATTATACTGTGGGGGGTGCAGGAGGGGACATTATACTGTGGGGGGACATTACACTGTGTGTCCTATTATGGTGACTGTAGGGGGACATTATACTGTGGGGGGGACCAGGAGGAGATATTACACTGTGGGGCACCAGGAGGGGACATACTGTGGGGGCACCAGGAGGGGACATTACACTGTGGGGGCACCAGGAGGGGACATTATACTGTGGGGACACCAGGAGGGGACATTATACTGTGGGGGCACCAGGAGGGGGACATTATACTGTGGGGGCACCAGGAGGGGACATTATACTGTGGGGGCACCAGGAGGGGGACATTATACTGTGGGGCACCAGGAGGGGACATTATACTGTGGGGGCACCAGGAGGGGGACATTATACTGTGGGGCACCAGGAGGGGACATTATACTGTGGGGGCACCAGGAGGGGGCATTATACTGTGGGGGCACCAGGAGGGGACATTATACTGTGGGGGCACCAGGAGGGGACATTATACTGTGGGGGCACCAGGAGGGGGACATTATACTGTGGGGGCACCAGGAGGGGACATTATACTGTGGGAGCACCAGGAGGGGAACATTATACTGTGGGGGCACCAGGAGGGGGACATTATACTGTGGGGGCACCAGGAGGGGGCATTATACTGTGGGGCACCAGGAGGGGACATTATACTGTGGGCACCAGGAGGGGACATTATACTGTGGGAGCACCAGGAGGGGAAAATTATACTGTGGGGGCACCAGGAGGGGGACATTATACTGTGGGGGCACCAGGAGGGGGCATTATACTGTGGGGCACCAGGAGGGGACATTATACTGTGGGGGGTGCAGGAGGGGACATTACACTGTGGGGCACCAGGAGGGGACATTATACTGTGGGGGGTGCAGGAGGGGACATTACACTGTGGGGCACCAGGAGGGGACATTATACTGTGGGGGCACCAGGAGGGGGACATTATACTGTGGGGGCACCAGGAGGGGGACATTATACTGTGGGGGCACCAGGAGGGGGCATTATACTGTGGGGCACCAGGAGGGGGACATTATACTGTGGGGCACCAGGAGGGGACATTATACTGTGGGAGCACCAGGAGGGGAACATTATACTGTGGGGGCACCAGGAGGGGGACATTATACTGTGGGGGCACCAGGAGGGGAACATTATACTGTGGGGCACCAGGAGGGGACATTATACTGTGGGGGGTGCAGGAGGGGACATTATACTGTGGGGGGTGCAGGAGGGGACATTACACTGTGGGGCACCAGGAGGGGACATTATACTGTGGGGGCACCAGGAGGGGGACATTATACTGTGGGGGCACCAGAAGGGGGACATTATACTGTGGGGGGTGCAGGAGGGGACATTACACTGTGTGTCCTATTATGGTGACTGTAGGGGGACATTATACTGTGGGGGGGACCAGGAGGAGATATTACACTGTGGGGGCACCAGGAGGGGACATTACACTGTGGGGGCACCAGGAGGGGACATTATACTGTGGGGACACCAGGAGGGGACATTATACTGTGGGGGCACCAGGAGGGGGACATTATACTGTGGGGGCACCAGGAGGGGACATTATACTGTAGGGGCACCAGGAGGGGGACATTATACTGTGGGGGCACCATGAGGGGGACATTATACTGTGGGGGGTGCAGGAGGGGACATTATACTGTGGGGGGACATTACACTGTGTGTCCTATTATGGTGACTGTAGGGGGACATT